>NW_010191527.1:421-8972 GCF_000695765.1 Mesitornis unicolor
ACAGGCTTCTTGCAATTGTCTATTGCAGGAGAGAACAGATAAGACAGTATTATCAATTTCTTGTTAATTTGTAAACTTTAAAAAAAAAATTCAATTTTAAGTTAGACAGGAGACATTTAACATCAGAAACTTGTGTTTTCCAACTATTCTACATGGCCTAGAGCTGTGGGCTGGTGTCCTAAATATTCAATAAATATATAAAAAACTCAAATGCTTCATTTCCAGAAAACTTACTTCTGAGCTTAACACAGTAAATTTTCATTAATTTCTTCCCCTAGGTTAATAGGAAACAAATTACATTTCAGAAAACATTAATGGAATTTCCATTTTTCTCTTATGTGCTTGCACCTGTAAATGTTTAAATACTACAAAAATATATAAGTAGGGCGAGACAATGGACAATTTATTCTAGTGTAAGCACAGCACTGTGTAGGATGGATTGAAAACATAAAAACAAATCACATCTCCTAAGCTATTTGAAAGGTGTAGCGGGCTTACTGCAACAGTTTGTTCTGTCCTTCAGAGAATCATTAGAGTAATGAAAGCATTAGATCGCGTCTGGCAGTGTCAGAGCAGAAATAGGTGGGGACACGAGGTTCAGTAGAGAAGAACAAATGGTAACAGCACAGAAATAAGATTAGGAAGACATGAGAAATAAGGTTTGGAGTGGTTCATCTCTAGTAGAATAGGCAGAGAACATCGCTGACAGCAAATCAAGAAGCCCAGATCGTACGCACTACTATAGAGGCATAACAGTACATGATTTCATGTTACATTTCAACAGGATGTAGTTCTGTTCTGCCAAACCTTGGGATAAACCCACTACTGAGTCAATACATCACCTTTCAAAATGAGTTATATATGTTGTGATAATACTGTTATGTATTTTTTACTTTTTCTGTTTTGACATACCCACCCACAATGAGAATAATTTCTACCAGATAGCTAAAATTAAATAGTAAAGCAGGTATTTTCAAATGTACTTTGTGTTCTTTTTTGACACTCTCCCTAGAATTT
Organism: Mesitornis unicolor; assembly: GCF_000695765.1. Classification (NCBI taxonomy): domain Eukaryota; kingdom Metazoa; phylum Chordata; class Aves; order Mesitornithiformes; family Mesitornithidae; genus Mesitornis; species Mesitornis unicolor. Next base: position 1,439 of record NW_010191527.1, read on the forward strand.
TAAAGCTCCTCATTTCCATTTCTTGTGCACAAATAACAGTCAGAAGCAGAGCTATTTCAACCGATTCACCCAATTCACTTTTCAAGTGTAAAACTGCAGATGAAATTTTGCCAGCCTATGCACCAGTGTCAGGCTTACAAAGGGATGTTTCCCTGCACCGAATCAATGGCAGAGGTTTCAGTGGCACTTGACATGGCCAATGTGGGGAGTCTCCTGCTAACGGGTTTAGTTCAGTGAACATACGGAATTTTGTTTTAAATGCCACCGATTTGCAGCAACTCCTACTTGTTCCCCGATGCTCTAAGAGGTGGAATTTCCTGTAAGGATCCCTAAGGGGCAGCACAGCTCCATAAAAGTGCAACCCTGTATCCCAGTGACAGTCACAGCCCACATTTTCCAGGGATCGCATACCTTTCATTCTGAAACTCGAAGTACCAGGCAATTCCCAGAAAGATGCCTTTGTGGTTTCCATAGACATAGCACAGCGTCCCTAGTGTACATGGAAGCACACCCTGCCCACTCCTGCAGAGTTATTTGTTACGATGACTTTGCAGGCACCTTTGTGCATATCTCCATGGCTTGCAGGGGCAGAAGCCTGCCTTTACGCAAAGCAAGGCTTGAGGGCTTCCACGTGCTGTAACACTCCTAAAGATGGAGGAGTTAATTTATAAATTCAGCATCACCCAGCCTTTTACAGTAAGAGTCAACCAGTTATTCCATCTGATCTTTCACAGGTCAGGGGTAAACCTTCGTTATATATTTGTGCAGCCAGAAGTGTGAGATATGGTCTATAAAGAAGGGTGGAAAATTACCTGGTCCACCAAGCCCAAGGGGTGTGATCAGCAGTATAAAGTCCAGCTGGCATTTAGTTACAAGTGGTATTACCTAGGGTTAGTAAGGGGGCCGATGCTATTTACCATCAGTATTCATGACCAGGATGATGGATCTGAACACTTCCTCAGCAACTTCGCAGCCACACTGGGGTGAGCAGTCAGTATGCTGCTGGGTAGGGCTGCTGTTCAGGGAGAGTTTGGGAGTCTGGAAATATGTGATGACAGAATTCTTATGAAATTTAATCAAAGCGCATGCAAATTCTTGTACTTAGGATACAAATTCTCTATAAAGCACTGTAGGGTAGGTGTTGGATTGACTAGCAAGCAGCTTTACAGAAAAGGACAGGGACAAAGTCAGGAGGAGGGGGTGACTGTGGTGGACAGAAGTTGAACATGAGACAAAAGCTCGTCCTTGTAGCAAAGAAGCCAACCCCATACCATGCTGTATTAGCAGCAAGACTGTAACCAACAGCCTGAGGCAGTGATAATTCCCCTCTGTCCAGCCCTTGTGAAAAAATAGCTAGGGTACTGTGTCCAGTTTTGGACATTGACAGATGTCCCCAGATGGATACAGACAAACTGGAGTGAATCCAGTGGAAGCCTGCCAAGATGACTGGAAGCTTGATGGAGCACATGCCATGCTGGAGAGGCTGCAATGTGCTCAGACCCATAAAAGTCCTATTATCAGTCTTAATTCTCACCTTATCTCTAGCAATTCCACTTTCTATGCATGCTATCTAAAAATACTAATCAGAGTACTATCGTTTAGGAAAGATAATCAAAGTAGGGTGAGAAATAGTACCAACAGAGTAAAACAGAACATTTTTTAAGTTTTCCACTGTTTAAAATAGGAATTCTGAGAGTCCAATTCTTATTTCATTGCAAATCAAAAGCAACTCCAATGAATTCAGAAGTATTCTGATGCCAGTTTAGTACTCATACGATAAAAGAAAAGCTTTTTTTCAATTCAAGAATTAGTACCTTTCAGAAGCACAAAGCTTTTAATAACTTTCTTGGGATGTATACAATAACGATGATTGAAGTGTTTTCCCGATAGCCAAACGATAGTCTCCTTTAAGAGACAATTCAGAGAATTTCCTCACACTGACTTACAGCAACATACAGGACAGGACACATACATGATAGCTCTTCATTTTCATCTGACATGCTGCAGGCCTTCAAATTAGTCAGTGTATTTGTTAATGACTTGGGCAAAGGAACTACACCTTATTCTCTCTGTGTTCCAAAGGCATTTCTATGTCACTTAGAAACCAGCCTGTTACAAGCACCCACATTTCAATAGTGAATTTAATGGATGCAGAATACATTATACAGTTCCAAGAGATGGGGCTGGAACTTTGTTTCAATTTCAAAGAAAACAAAGTCACAATTAAATTTGCTGTAACAGAAAATCATCATTTTTTTTACTGATGTAGAAAACAAAACTATTTTAATTTGCATTTCCTTCCTGTATGGTCCATGAAGAATCCATAGAAGAGAAAGGTATTTTAAGACAGAATGAATTAACGTATCTTACAAAAGCCAATGAAGCTGCTGAAAAAACAGTCAGCACGTCACATTTTAGAGACACCGTGTCAATTCAGTAAGAGAAAACTACTGGTTTATTGATCGTTAAATTCACCTACCTTTATGCTAGGGCATTTTATGCCCTTCATAATACTGACACATAAATTACATTCTATTTTTTTCCAGTCTAAAATAACAAGGTAGCGGATTGTGCAGCTAATGCAAGAAACTGCACTTTTGTATGGCTGAAAAGAAAACTACATATTCGGAAGTTTCACATCTACAAACGTTAGCATTTCTTGCACCAACTTCTTGAAATAAAAGTATAGATTACAAATGCTAAACTCTTTTATTAATATTAAAGTTCAGCTAAATTTTTCAGGATGGAGTATCTCAAAAGTGCAAATAAAAATTATTAAAAGGTCATCATACCCCGTCATGAAGGAGGGAACTCACAAGATATAGTTATAAAGTACAAATTCCAGGAAAAGCAGAATGGATGGAATATGGAAACGTATCTGTTGTATATAATGCAGAATTCTTGGCAATCAAGGAACTAACAGGCTTCCATTAAAAACTTGCTCACTGGTGCTTAGGTTCAAAAAGACATTACGGTACTTTCAACCCTCATCCTTACAATAGCATAGCTAAGCCTTGGCTAAATCTAAATGAAAATCCTTGGACAGAAATCTGTAAGTCTTCTCAAATCACTATGTAGAAATGCAGGGAGTGAAATCCTGCCCTAGCTGACAACCACAGCAACACCTCCCACTGACTTCACTGGAATCAGAATTTCACTCCAATTGCTTCTGGTTAGGGACTGGGTAGTTCTGACTTTTTAAAACTTCGAGTTAAAACCTAATCCTCTAAGTACCTGACCTATACAGGTGATGATTTTGTTCTTACAAATATCTACTAGCACAAATCTTCCTGCGTACATGGATAATCCTATCAGGTTCAAAGCCAAAAACAAGTATTATGCCGTTTAAGCTTTTTATAGAGGAAAAGAAAGGTGGGCACAGTTACTGACAAATGCAGTGAAAATGGAGCAGAGCCTGGAGAAAACAAAAGAACAAAAGGCTACAGTGCTGAACGAAAGAGATGAAAGTCTGAAATCACTGAAGAATGGGTGATACAGCCCAAGAGTGGGAGAAAAGAACAATTATGTCATGGTTTCTATAGACAACAAACTGGGAGAGCATGAACAAGACGAAAGGAAGCCAGGACAGTGGTGTCTTTAATTTGCACAAATCTGAATACTGAAGACCTCTAAACGTTGACAAACATCAGCAAAGCTTCTTCAATAAAGAGGAAAGAGGACAGTCTTAATGGAAAAGAATAAGGAACACAAGACACCAAGGTTAGGAATAGATGTGGAGGAATATTGAAAGATTTATTTAAAAAAGCACCAAATACAAGCTTATATTTATTATAATGAGAAAAGCTAATAATTTTCTGGTAGTTACAGGCTCTCTATCTGGGTCTGTGAAAACCAAAACAGTTGAACCAGTGTGAGCAAAGGCAGATACTGTAATTTCTGCCTCTAATTTCTCCATTTTCTAATATGGTTGTTGAACTCTCTGAAATACTAGGTAGGTTCTGGCAATGTATATGACAAAGCACAAGAGAAAATTGTATATGAACACTGCTCCGAGGTACTGCGTTTCCACGAGGCAGGTAGCGAAAAGATGTACATGGAGAATATAGATGTTTTAAGTTAATTAAGGTATGGCCTGTGGATAATATTTCAGAGGGAATCTCAGGAACATAAAATTAAATAAATAAATAAATAGAAAGAGAAAGGGCTCAATGAGATTCAGAATATTTGATTACCAAGAGAAATGCTATGTTATGTGTTGCAGTTCAATACAGTTCAATGAAAAGGCAACAATGACCAAAAGGCAACTGAACGCTACAGCAGAGACTCTATATTGAAATCCTAGTCTAATATAGATTAAAGACAACAAGGAAAGTCAGAATTTCCCATGAATGTTTAAACATCGCAGTCAATCAGCTTAAAATTAAAGTCTTGTTTTTCTCCCCTGTGACTCCTAAGCATCTTGTTAAATGCAATTATCAGCTAGTTAATAACAGCAGTTTAAGTGGATGACAGAATGTGGGTTGTTTTGCTTTTTTTAAAAACTTCCTCAAATAGAATAAAAACCCCACAAGCATTCTCGTTGTACTATATACAAGCACCATCACAAACAAGTATCACGGGAGAGGGGAAAAACCAAAGGAACAGAGCAGATCCTGATCCACCTCTGGATGATCCGATCAATTTTACGCCTACTTCCTCCCGGTAGCACAAGGCAGCTGGGACAAGATGGTGCTCACAGGTATACACAAACCAGCAGTCACCAAACCCCCTTGTCTATAATGCCTGAACAAAGTAGACAGTTGTGTTGTGCTTTCAGTCATTTAAAAGTGAGTCCTGCCCTGTTCTACAGTTTCTGGTACTCTCAGTAAAGCATCTTCCAATGAGTACCGCATGCAGAAATCTGATAAATGCACCTTTATTTTGATATCTATGCTAGGAATTAAAAAGGACAAATGTGTCATCTAGAGGAAGTGCCAAGGCAAGGAGAGATCCAGCTAAATTATTCAGTCATATAAAAGTGAGTCCTGCCCTGATCTACAGAGTTTCTGGTATTCTCAGTAAAGCATCTTCCAATGAGTACCGCACGCAGAAATCTGATAAATGCACCTTTATTTTGATATCTATGCTAGGAATTAAAAAGGACAAATGTGTCATCTAGAGGAAGTGCCAAGGCAAGGAGAGATCCAGCTAAATTACAGCGCTCGTGGAATGTGTTCAACACACTGCTGTCCATATGGCTTTCTGGTGAGAAGTGCACAACTGGACACAGGTTTCCACAGTCCTGCAGCAATAACCTTGGAAAACCACATCATCGGTGAAAAGTCATTAAATCTCTGCATCATGAGCTTTCCTCTTGAAGTGATCTGGGACTAGACTGGCCGCTATGCTCTCACCCGTCATTGCAGTGCAGTTGCAGTCACAGAGCTCTAAGTGGCAAAGGGTGAGGATGAGGAGCAGCAGGATGGGAAGGAGGAATGGAACTGGTTGCTTAAAAAGCACAAAGTAGGTCTCACAGTAGGAGCTGCCCATCTTCCCCGTGACACCTGAGGTTATTCATTAAAGGGCTGCAGTGTTAGTACTGGGGCATGCAGCTTCTACAGTGTGACTACTAATCACATCCCTTGAGTTCCAGTTCCTGCACCTGTAAAATGGTAATTTTAACTGCCTCTAGTATTTTAAACCTCCTCCAGCTCAGTGCTGGGGGCTAAGAAAGTTCAGTGAGATCTGGGTCTAAACTATGTTGTCCTGAAAAAAAATAATTAAAACCTATCTGTATTAAATCCTATGGTGTTTGTACCTCCTCCCTTAGAGTGTAAACTTACTGTTGAAATCTTGTTATTCCAAATTGACTTTGCTAGTACACAATTTAACTGGCAATTCTTCCCTGTATATCCACAGGGCACAAGAGATAATCTAAAAGCAAAACCTTTGAAGGAGGTTTATTAAGATTTTACGTATGTAATGTAAAAATGACTACTAATAAGTTAATGGGAATAAAAAAAATATATTATTTAAAGAAATTCTTTCTATAGTAGAAATTAGCAATAAAAATGCCAAAAGAAATCAACATTGCATTCATCACAACGCAAGAACAGCCATACACTGGGATGAATATGGCTTAGAGGCTCAAGCATTTATAGGGTTGTGTGTCGATTCAGAAAGGACTTCAGAATGTAATCTCCTTCCCACAATATAGGCAGAGTTATAGTTTTGCTTAGAGCCAAACCGTCATAAAAGAGTTCATCCTAACATAACCATTTGGCGACAGAAATATGGTATGTTACATACCACAGAATAACAAAAGAGAATAATCTTCTCGCTGGGAGACTGCTCAATCAATTTTAAATTTTACACCTGAACTGCCTGGATTTAATTGGAGTGTTGCAATATCTCAATGTTGCTACTAATAACGGTATCACCAGTAAACAGGTATCGATATTACAGGACCTGGAAAAAACCATACTATTTATTTCTAACTAATCACAATGCAAAGACGTATACATGCATCATAGCAGCATATAAGAGGTAACAATTTTCACTAACTTGAAAGCAGCAGTTACTGCTCATTCATACACAGAATTATCACAGGTCTGAGTTTGCTCCCAACTTTTTATTGTTCTTCTCTGAAGAGCTGAAATAATTTTATTCTTTTCATTAAACTATCATCAACTCCTTATAAAATAATAACCTGCTTTGTTATCTTCCTGGCGCTTTAGGCAGTATTCACTTTCTGAAATGAACGTTTTGAAAGGTGACTGGTGTTGAGGGGCGACATCTCTGAAGGAGCCATCCTGAAATACCTTCAACAGTTTGATTTGCAAAATCGCAGCTTTGAAATGCTCTGCCAGCTGTCACTACTCCAAACCTAGTACTAACCATCAGCTTTACAAAGAAAACGTTACATTTGTCTAAACAAAGTAGTATTTTTTTAAATAATTAATAAGGAAATTAATAGTAGAGGGCAAACAGTAGCAGGAGCAAAGAGCTTCCTTATATATTTTCCTTAAATCCCATCCACCTTTCAAGCAAAATGTAAGCATGAATGTCATGCTATTAACTTAATAATACTCAGGTCAATATTTGTACTAAGCCTCTGAACCTGCCACTGTAAACATGGCTTTTCCTAAATCTGCAACCATTTGAATATTCTCTGTGCCTACACAGTTAATAAACCTCTTCTTGATACACCTGACGCCAGAGTTCTTATCAGATCTCTATAACAGTTTGAAACATTTCTTTTATTCAGGATTTAGATGAATGGAATCACCGAGAAGCCAACTGTGACTACCTGAAAAAAATTCCACATCCAAACTTCCCCTTTCTCCAAATGTTTTTTATGTCTAAATGATTAATGCAAAAGGAATCCTTTATATCTATAGATATATATCTATAAATATGTAGATATAGATATGGTATTTAGGTATATACAACAGTGTATCTATATACTGTAGTATATAGAGACAGAGATTTATAGAGATATATATAGAGATATATAGTTTCTAGGCTATAATATATAGATATATATAGATATATATGCTATATAGGTATATATAGCACATATAGTATATGGATG
>NW_010191528.1:0-11642 GCF_000695765.1 Mesitornis unicolor
GACTCACCCGGCCGCGCCCGCCTCCCGTAGCAGGAAGGGGAGGGGGACGGGGTGAGCAAGGGTAGGGCAGAAGCGGCCTCTCCCTTCACACGGGTGTCCCGCAGGGCCCTGTCCCCGTCCTCATCCTCGGGGGCCGTCCAGGAGGCTCTGGAGGTTGCGAAAGAGGCGCCCGTAGCAGCGCCCTGGGGTGCAGGGGTCGGGGCTCAGCCCTCGCCCCCCAGTCCCGCTCTCCACGGAACGCCGCGGGAGCTGCGCGGTGGTTGCCCACCTTTCAAGCGTGAGGGAAGCGGGCCCTGCGGGGGAAAGGCGACCCCTCATATCCCTGTCCCAAGACCCCACGTTACATACAGTTATTCCTGTAATTTGTGGGGGTTTTAATCCCTTGCAGATGAATGCTTTTACGGAGTCCTTCCAAGAGTATGTTGTCACAGAATTGTTTTGATTCTATGAAGAGGTATTTGCTTATGCTATAAGGGTTTTTTTCTTACCATAGACAGAAGTGTCCTCTGGCAAAATGGGTAGAAAAGTTTTAGGCTTGGCCAGGTGCATAAACATAGTGGTGGGAAAAGCAGGCAAGTACAAAAAAAGACAGAACATGGGCTGGGACACAAAGTAGTTGCTGGGATGAAACAAGATCAGAGATACAAAAAGAGACAAATAGTAAGAAATACTACACTAAACTCGAACACGGAGGCAGCAGAGTTAATGGGTGAACTGACCATTACAGAGGGTGAAAATAACGTTAATAACCCTTTTCTGACTAAACAAAAGCGACATGAAGGATTTCTTTATGGCAAGGCCACGGGGGTTATTTCTCTGTGTATTAATGAACCTGTCTTTAAAAACTAATTCCTGGGTATCCCACTTCTACTAGTATCTGTCACTGACAGTTAAATAGGCAATTTCCCCCCTGCTTTTCAGGTTTCTTAGAAAAAAAAAATAATTACTGACGACTTGGAAAGGTGATTCACAGATCAAAAATACTTACTGTCCCAGTGGTACCAGCCATTCTGTACTGTACTAGTCGTTAGAGGTTTTAAGTCATGATACACAGCTGAACAGAAGCCAGACAGCCAATTTGCCTACTAATGGATGCACAATCCCTCAGGGATAGTTTCTTTACCCCCATCTCTTGCCAAGCATTCTTAAAGCAAAAGCAGAAAAGCATAACCACAACACCCTCAACTGCAAAAAGTGTTTTCACATATGTAATGTATTTCCAACATGCAACATATATATTGCATTCTTGGATAAAATTTGCTGAGTCACATATTAATGAATTAATTTAGAGATGAACACATTCATTCTCTTAACTAAAGGTCCATTTACCTTTCAGTCCTCTACTGCAGCTTGTTCCAATAATACTACTATTCCTATTTCCTTAGAAAATTGTTTTATTTTAAAAAAACCTCAATACTTCTTAAAGTTTGAAGTAGCTTATATTCCACCATCGATTTTGGTTAACTAGATATTCATATGAACATTTTGCAAAAGCTTTGATATCAAGTGAACTGTTATCATTATAGCCACAGTAATTGCAGCATAAAAAGATTTTCCAGCAATTCCAATAGCTTCAGAAAGGGAACAGAGATGTTGTCTCTAATATCTAACTTAATCATCAACTATTCAATCTCAGAATCACACATTCTAGTCAGTTTAAAATAGACAACAGCCTCTCTGAATTTATACAAGCTTCAGGGACTGTTGAAGTGATTTCAGAAGAAAAGACTGACAGTAGGAAAAGAGCAACCGTATTCAGTCATGAAGATACAAACATTAGATTCAAACATCTTATGAATTCTCTTAATTGCTCTCTGCTTATGTAGGTCAACTGACATCAAAAGCACTTGCACCAGCTGGGCAATCTAAGTAATATGAGCAGCAGAAAAACCAACCATCCCGTAATAGCAAGGCCTGGTGATCCTACCCATAAAAATATGATATATTCTTCATACCTTTGAGAAAAAACTCTGCATAACCAGTGAGTTGAAGAAGTCAGCAGTCACACTGTGCAAACAGGAAAGACTTCTGTTATCTTGGACTAGATCATCATCTTTGATTTTTCTTGACATTATCTTCTTCTTACGTTATACTACTGGAGGCTTGATGTGCTTAACTTGAACATTCAAGTTCCTTTCTGACCCAAACTTTATCTTTGCAATAACATCAGCGGGTCACTCTGGCTCTCAATAGATTTTTCTCTCACTTCTGTCCCTGATTGTTTGGCTGCTTCATCTACACAGATCATGCTCACAGTCTTTCAGGATGCTGTCTACAAAAGACTTCTGTTATTTTGGACTAGATGATCTCCAGAGGTCCTCTCCAACCCCTACCATTCTGTGATTCCATGGTCTGCCAAACAGAGAAAGGAAATAAATTCAATGGGAGAACGGCAGCCAAATGCCTGAATCACTTTTTAAAGTGAGACATAAACTTGTAAGCCACATGGGTTATTTCTGAAGATTTACTCAGAGCTTGGAGGGTTTGTACAGCACCTATCACAAGGGGTTCTGGTGCACGACCACTGCTCCTCAGCACTGCATTACAGTAACTACTGTCAGTATCATGCTGGATGAAAGGTTGAATCAGTACTGCACTTACCAGAGCCTTCTCTGTGCCTGCCTCACTGATGATTCACTGGAAGAAACACGCTGCAACTAGCCTGCAATAAAGGCAATGCCAAGAACAATTTTCAATTTGTTTTCACATTGCTTAGTCCCCACGCCCACTTAAAATATCTACATAGAAGGTCACATTTCAAATAACCGGCTACTCCTTCAGCTGCTATTAGCCGATCACAGGCTTCCTGCACGCTGACCACAGAAATCAAAGAAAGTGCACTTTTGTTGGCTGCAGCTCCCCAGAGTTCTGTAGATGGAAAGACAAATGTAATTGAGCTAGCTTCTCATTCTCCTCTTCTGATAGCTCACTGTGACTGTAGTTCATCCTATGCTCTATGGACATGCTGTAGGTCCATCAATGTCGTCCTCTCAGACTCAGTGACGTTACCATTGCTACGTCTCCCATTGCTTTGTTACTGCTTAATAATGTTTGATGCTAATTTTATCTTTTTCCCCTCCCTCTTTCAATCAATATAATCGCTGTCTTCCCCATCACCAACTTCTTCGATTTTTCTTGCCATTGTCTTCTTATGCTATGCCAGTGGAGGCTTGATGTGCTCAACTCGAAGACTCAAGTTCCTTTCTGACCCAAACTTTCTCTCTGCAGTAAAAGTAGTGCATATGGGGTCACTCTGGCTCTGGTCACTCAGATTTTTCTCTCACTTCCATCCCTGATTGTTTGGCTTCTTCATCTACACAGATTTTGCTTGCACTCTTTCAGGATGCTGTCTACAAAGAGTAAAAGAAGCACTAACACTGCAGTTATGAAGACCACAATTCTGTCAATATCTGTTGCCTCTTGAATATACATACACACACAAAAAAACAAACCCAAAACAAACCAAAAAACCCAAAAACAAAACCAAAAAAGGGATCAAGACAAAGGACTTTCTGGTTTAGGTGTGGCTGAGCCTCTACGTACACCGTTGCTTCCCTGACTGCATTATGTTGCAAGAGGAAAACATAAATTCCATTCTGATTAACACACGGACCAGGCAGACCTCTGGGTGTTGTTTTTGCACCCTGATTATTTGGTCTAATTTGGGAACTGCCATGATACAAATACACATAGATTTGTTATTAGCACTTAAGAGTAATCACAGGTTACAGAGAAAGTTAAGTTATGCAAGTGAGGTTCCCAGGATAACAACTTGGCAAGTTATTATGTCTGAGATAGAAGAAGAAAGGAGGAAGGGTACCTGAAAGCACACGTGCATTGGTGAAACTCTAAACATGGAAAGTGTTTAACTTGTTTTTGTTGGTGGGTTTTTTTTGTTTGTTTGGTTTTTTTGGGGGGGAAGGGGGGGTTGTTTGTTTATTGGTTTTTTGGGGAAAGGAAATGCAATGCTTTTCATTAACATCCATAATTATTTACTCTAAATCTTACAGAACTGTAATTCCAATATATGTTTTTGAGAAACAGATTGAATACCAGAATGCCAATGTCCTTTTTTATGTAATACAACAACAGACAATCAGACATCTTGTTAGGTGCTCCACCTAACAACCTAAGCCCTCAGATCAATTCTATTCTGTGCTATCTCATTCCTAAACTACATGCACATTCCTGCACAAATGTTATTCCCCACTCAGCTTTTCATTTACTTGAAATAATCCCTTTCAAAGAGCTAGACTTATCTCTGGAATGACCTTGTGTGTTAGCCAGATCTCTAATATTTCGTTACCTATGTATTTTACAAATGAAGCATTATAACAAGTAAGGAAGGTGGCATTTGCTGGTTCAGTCTGGATACATCCAGCTTACAAACTAGACACCAGGACTGTATGCCTTGCAGCACTATGGTCTGCTGTGTGATCCTAGATTGTTGCTTTCTCACTGATCAGGTCTTGTCTTTCAACTGTTAACTCTTCAAGGCAAAGACCAAGTGACTAAGTATTGCATCTGCTAAAGAAAATGCTAAATAACATAAATTACTTCATCAACATACAGGAATAAATTAGATCCATCAAATTGTTTCCAGTTTATCTTCATCTTCTACACTACATGAAAGCTGATGAAACCTTGTTTAAAGGATATATTTTAGCAGTTATTCTAACTGATGAAGATGTGACAGGTGTTATGTTCTACAGTTACTTCCCATGCAGAATCTCAAAGTGCTTCATACATTACACTAGAACCAGACAGCAAATACTTTTCATGGCTAGTAAAACATATACCTCTCTCTTCCACCAGTTGGCTACATGTTGCACCTGACTTTCAAAAGTCTCCTTTTATATCTTGATGCTGTTTTACTACTGGATTTGTCTTCAGCTACTTCTCAACTCTGTATTTGTAAATTAATTTCTGTCTGCCATTCAGTATCCCTCCTCTTGACACCTTCATGCATGTCTGGCCATAACCTTAGTTTGAACTCTGATTTCTTTTCAAAGATTCTCCTCATTGCCAGTGCAAATAACACTATCATCCTCATCCTTTTATGTTACCATTCCAGTGGATCCTTTCACTCTAAGCCTATGGGCACAAGGAGCTTGCCTTCACAAAGAACCAATTGCCTAGGTGACCTGGGATGTGAATCAAGGCAAGGCAGTAACAAAGCAAAATATTAGCTAAGCCTATAGTTATAGGACTCGGTAAGAAAGAAACTCCCTTAGCTATGCACAAGAGCTAATAATAAAGCTATCTATCTCATGGCACATATTCAGCCTAATTAAAGTCACTGCCAAATGCCAAAGCTCATAAAGTCACTGTGGTGCAATCCCATTGCATTAGCTGTCCACTGCCAACATAAACCAACATGGCATCATCTATGCTCTGTGGAGGTGCTCAGAAGGAAGCAAGATCCATTTTTTTACTCTCATCTACCTGACTCAGCTAACAACATGGGCCAGCAACTTCAAGGGTGCAGTAGGCTTGTTTCCCTCACGACTCAGTCCAGGCTACTGCATCTTCTCTCTTTCTATTTGCCATGCTAACTGGAGTTAGTCAGATACACATACATATACATATATATACACACACACACATATGTATATACACGTATGTATTCAAGTGACAAGAGAGATTCAGTGAGGAATATGCATCATGAACAAATGGTAACTCAGGAATTCAGAGATTTTTCTGGTTTTTGGCACACATGTAACTCCTCTGGCATACATTCATCATGAGCATTACAAGCATCTGCAGTTCAGGCGAATTTCTAAACTAAACCATGAATCATTAGCAACGTGGTTTTTCAGTGTGCCTCAGAGAAGTAATCATCCAGTGTGTGACCAGGAGACGTCGCCTAGATACAAACATAAACAGAAATGAAACACACTTGCCAAGTATTGGCAACATGAATAAAGCCAGTGTCTTTACACTGAATGAAACAGTCGCAGGATATACAGTCACTATGCATGTAATGGTGTTTCAGTGAATTTCCTCAGCTCCTTGGGGACTTCCTGACGCCCTGCTTGATAGCTAGCTGCCTTTTCATCCTAAAACCATGCAATCTGAGATAACGCAAAGGGTGTACAGCATAGTCAGACCATTAAAGAAGGTAACTTTACTTTCTGTTCTCAGGTTATCGTGAATACCTTCAAGTACAGTTTAATCTACATAGGGCCAGAGAGTTGAAATTCCATCTGAATCTAGATATCATGCTGTCTTTGGTCCTCTATATATTAACAAGTTGAAGACACATCTTAAAACCAGTTTGACGAGTTCAGCTTTCCCAGCAATATCAGCACAATGCTGCTAGCATAAACAGACTACCAGTACATATTACAGCATTAAGAGAGTTTTCGAATGCATTTAGATGACACAGCACTTAAAACGATCACAGCTGCTGGCTCTAATTGTAGAGTAGTACTGACTGTTCCCCAGACTGCCACCACACTGGAAAACACTGTAGGAAATGTTACCAGTGCACGCAGGAGCCCGTGACATGGTCCAGAACCGACCAGCATGAATAATCACGACAGTTTGGTCTGTCTCGCCAAAGCACAGAAACAGCTCTAAGAGATGGAAGCTGCCAAAAGCCCTCAGGGAATTTTTTCTTAGGAACAGTGTTAAAAGGTTTCATGTAAGACCAGGCTGTTCTGCTTCATTGTTTCCCATTATTGTGTGCTTTTTCCACTTCAGTGACTCAGAACACAAACAGTCCCATGATTTGGATTAATCTTGTGGTCTCTGCCAAAGTACAAGGGAGGCTGGCACACCTTAAATATGTCCCCAAGAGTCTTGGGGAATAACTCTGCAAGTTTCAAGGAATCTAATTAAGCACTATCTAAACTTGCTCTAAAAACCCTTAAACAGCAGGTTCTGTGGCCACTTTGCAGGCTGGTAACTGCACACTGCAAAGAGTGTCTCTATTATGTAAAATCCATGCCATCTCTGAAATGGCCCATGAAAACAAACGTAAAAGTCACCTACAGACTGGAGTTCACTGACAGAAATCAGTACACTATTACTACAGCAATCTGGATCACATCTTTAACATTTCAATTAAAATAAATGATTCTGTGAAATAGCAGGAAAGTTTTTTGTCTTTTTTCTGTTTATTTTAAAATATCAACCCTGTTTTAGTACAAAGTAACATAAAACACTTAGGACTTTGAGCAAGTTCTTACATGATCTGGTGAAATAGGAAAGTTTTTTGTCTTTTTTCTGTTTGTTTATTTTAAAACATATCAACCCTGTTTTAGTACAAAGTAACATAAAACACTTAGGACTTTGAGCAAGTTCTTACATGATCTGAACTTCATTACCTAATTAAGCTCAGCTGAGGTACTGGCTGGGGAACAAATGAAGCCTTGGAACACAAAGGAATGACAAATCCTTGATTAAATATGACAGTCTACACTGATGGGGTTTTTTTGCCCTTTCAAGTGGCATCTTACAGCTTTAAATAAAATTTAAGGCAACATAACTTGACTTCAAAAAAGACATTGATTGAGTGAAGGGGAATGGCCTTTACGAAGAGATTTGTTTCTGCCAGGCAGGCTAAGACTTGCTTTTCCAGGTCAGAAGCATAGGTTTGAATTCTAAAACCAGTGATCTCTCCCTTTAATGAATCAGAAAAATATATTAAAAGCCTATTGTTTTAGCAGGAAGGAATACATGTAACACTTAACATTTCAGTCAATGTTTGCTTTCAAATAAGCCTTCAGTAAGCACTTCTAGTTCAGCTGGACAACTTTCACTGCCGTGTCCTTGTACTGGGTCTGACTGAGATGGAGTTTGTTCTCTCTACAGCAGCCCTCATAGTGCTGTGCTTTGTACTGGTAGCTAGGAAGGTCCTGGTAACACACCAGTGTTTTGGCTACTGTACAGCATCAAGGCTGTCTCTCCACCATTTCCCCCTCCCCAGTAGACTATGGGTGGGCAAGATCTTGGGAAAGAACATAGTCAGGACAGCTGAACCAAACTGACCAAAGGGATATTCCATTCCACATGTTGTCTGCTCAGCAATAAAAGTTAAGAGAAAGGAGGAGAAGCGAGGGCATTTGTTATTATGAAGTTTGTCTTCCAGAGCAACTGCTACACGTACTTCCCAGGAAGTGGCTGGACATTGCTTGCTGCTGGGAAGCATAGAATAAATGTTTCTTTTTCCTTTGCTTTTGCACATGACCTTTGAAATATCTTCCCTGGAGAAAGCAGGAAAAAACTTACTTATTCATGCACCTGCATACAAATTTACTGCTTCTTGTTAAAAAAAAAGAAAAAAAAGACAAAAGACAAAAGGGCTGTAGTGACAGGCCTATTGACCCATGAGTTTCTTTTTCTCCAGAGACAATGACAGCATCAGTACAATAGTTTCTCCAGGTTTCTTAACCTAAAGGTGCTCATTTGGGATTAAACAAGTCAGTCTAATCAATCTTACTGTGCATTCTGCTTCGGTTACCCACTAAGAAGCCAACTGTGATGAGCGCTTCTTAGTTTTTAAATGACTACAACATTTATTTAAAGTAGCATGTGCAGCTATGCAGTAATTATACCTCCTTTTTCTTCTATTACTCTTGCTATTAACAAAGAATATCCAAAGAGCTGCATGAGACTACCGTGTTTCTCCTGTCAGTCAAGGGAACAGAACTGCACAACTGCAGTACTAGGTGTGTTGACTACATGGCTCTGAAATAAATAAATAAATATGTTTACAAATTTATTTACAGAAAATCCTTATGTCGTTCTTTCTACACTAAAGTACACCAGAAAGGAGAACTGACATGAGAAGAGCTAGGGAATCTCAGTGAGACCAGCTACACTGCAACATCCCCTTAAAACCACAGCAAGAATGCACTGTGACAGCAGCCGTGGTAGCAACAAACCTTAGGGGGAGGTGAAGTTAACAGTCACAGGCAAGAATTTCTGTTAGACATTTGGGAAAATACCAAGCTCTCAGGTATACAGATGCATTCTCAAGTCAGAAAATGAACCTAGAAACAGAAAGGTAAACTCAAATTGAGAATAACTACTCCCAACAACTGATTCTGTGCCCAGAGGTACAGAGTTTGCCACTTTTTACTTCAGATTCAGGTCTGAAGAAGCACTAGACTAGTCAAACATTCGTCTGTTGTTCTTTTCTCACAGTTGATCGTTAAAGATACCTGTGTACGAACCTGTGTATAAATGCTGGAAGTTTACTATGAGATCACAAAAGATCTATATAAGGAAATGCCCAAACTTTCTGACTATATTGGTGCAGAAGATGGGTATGAATATTTATTTATAATACTTATTGAAATCTTTTAATCACAAACAGTAACAAGAAGGATTACATTCCCTCTGAACTACCTCTACTGTTACACTTTGTACAAAACTATCATGCGGAAGGATGGGGCTTTCATGGCTTTTTAATTTTGTTTTCCTCTCACTGGGAAAAGAGCCTTGAGATTATCTACAGAAGACCTTCATAAGGCTCAGAATGGCTGTGATCAGCTTTCCATCAGCGACAATCCTCCACATACAAACTAGATAAGGCGTAATTCAAATACTCCGTGCTGTCACCTGGCCACAAAAATTGTTTTCTGGCACTGAGAAGGAAATTTAATTTGGGATATATAGTTCAGCAAAGTATCTTTGAAAACATTTTAATGCACTAATGGCATAGAGTAATGGAATTTGAACTTGCAAACAAAAATTTAAGAATCTCTGCAGGAAAATACAATTTAACACAGCAACTAAAAAAAGAAGCAAGCATACTTCTAGCACAGAGAAATAAACCATATCATGCAATGACTGTGCTTCCGGTACGGACTGTGTCTGCACTTGTACAAAAGGCTGTATTTTGTTAAGAAAGAAGGAGCTTAGTTATGTCACTTCTCAGAGAAACATTTGAGAAAGTTGTACAACCAGTCAGACCTAGGGGAAACAGACTGAAAATGCTCCAGTTTCTTCTACTTGTAGAACTAAATGCAGCTTAAATGGAGGTCAGCACTAAACATCCTGGAAAACCACATCTGGACTGATTTTTGTATTATTTTGGAGACAAGCTGCTATTTAAAATACAGGGCAAGCAAATCAGAAGTGGCTGCTATGGAACTTCACCGTGTGGGGTTAGAGTCACGAGCTGTTGGCAGCTCCCACCTGCCAGCACAGGAATGGATATCTGGTCACTTGGTCCCAGTTCTCTGTGCTTCCAGCTGCTAGGCTACATTAGAAGACAGAGAAAAAACACAGTAAATCTAGTCCTAAGATACTTTAAATAGACAGTGTCTATTGTATCTCTAAAAGGTTTTGCAGTCAAACAAAAGGTGAAGAGCTTTAGCCAGACACATACGGGAATGAAGGCAGTTCATAAGTGCATACTGCAAATAAAGTTTGAACACACTAGAAAACACTGGAAAAATAAAGAAAAGCTAGACTTCACAACTACTAACCCACTGCAGTTATCCATGTTAATATAAAGAACTGAAAAAGTTCCATGGTTTTGCACACACGTCAACCAGTAATCTCAAATGTCAAGTAAGAATTCCCCCTCTAGTCCTCCAAACTTCAAACTGCCTGAACACGATACAAAGCCATCAATCCCATAACAAACACCAGTGCATGCAGAGAACCAGTTAGTATCAGTGACCTAGTACAGCACGGAAAACCTCAAGTTCTCAGAGGGTTTCTTGTATTTGCAGTGAAGTGGTTCATAGTTCAACACTGAACTAGCAGTTGGTCACGAACAGAGCTTCCCAGGGGTTGATGCCGAGTCCAGTACTACTCCGTATTCGATGCTGTAACCTGTGTGTAAACACTGTACTTTGTGTATGAATTTTATGAACCTACATGCTTCATGGCCATCACAAAACCAACCAACCACACTTCTCACTAGCATTCATTCCACAGAACTAATGACAGCCAAACAAACAAAACCACCTGCCTGTGATACATGAACAAAATCAGAGTCTTTCAACTAACTCAATCTTAGAGCAAATTATTTCAGTCTCACCTAATCTAAAAGAGAACTATCTTGTGTTGTATACGAACTCCAGATTCCCTTCCTCCCACGGGTGCTGAGGGAGCTGGAGGGAGTAATTGCTAGGTCACTCTTCATCATCTTTGGTAAGTCCTGGGCAACAGGAGAGGTGCCCAAGGACTGGAAGAAAGCAAATCTCACTCCAGTCTTCAAAAAGGGCAAGAAGAACCCGGGTAACTACAGACCAGACAGCCTCACCTCCATCCCTGGAAAGATGATGGAACAGCTTATCCTCAGTGCTGTCTCCACGCATATCAAGGATAAGAGGGTCATTAGGAGCAGTCAGTATGGTTTTACCAAGGGGAAGTCATGTTTGACCAACCTGGTAGCCTTTTATGAGGGCATAACCAGGTAGATAGGTGCTGGTAGGGCAGTGGATGTGGTCTATCTTGATTTCAGTAAAGCATTTGACACCATCTCCCATAGCATCCTTGCAGCTAAACTGGGGAAGTGCGGTCTGGATGATGGGGTAGTGAGATGTATTGTGAACTGGTTGAAAGGAAGAAGTCAGAGTCCAGTTGAAGGCCTGTATCTAGTGGAGTCTCCCAGGAGTGGGTACTGGGAGCAGTACTATTCAATATATGCTGGGTTAAAAACTGGCTGGATGGGAGCA
>NW_010191529.1:0-10910 GCF_000695765.1 Mesitornis unicolor
TGGATGATCTTTCGAGGTCCCTTCCAATTCCCGAGATTCTGTGATTCTGTGAACAATAACATTTTTTAGCAGTCAGTATCTCTAGATTCCATGCATCATTTGCATAGAACTGCTATAAGTTCAGACTTTGAGGTATCTAAAATAGCTATGTAATATAAGTAGCTGAGTGAGAGTAGAAGGAAAAAAACAACAACAAATAAATCTATATGGCTTTGTTTCAGAAGGAATTAATTTTTCCTGGATGGCTCATTTCAGAACCTGAAATATTTGAACTAAGCAATGTTAGCAATGATCGTCTTTCTAGAGTATTTTCTGTGTTTTATTATAAATTCTTTCTGGGAAAGGAAAAGTTTTGTGTATTTTTAAAAGTCAAAACATGGCTTTAAATATTCATATTTTCTGAAAGAAAGCATATTGCTTTTCTATTGAGTCATGCTATGGGAATAGAACCCAGACCATTGCTGCTGGGATTCCTACAAGAACTTTCAGTTGCTTGTGCATATTGTATAATCTGAGAATCAAGGGACTCAGCTGCAGTTAATTTTCATTTGCTGTTTGTATATAAATGCTTTTAGTACTTAAACTAAATTCAGATCAATTAAACTAATGTTGTTTGACATAATATTCCTTGTTCCAAAATCAATATCCCTTCATTTGACAGACTTATTCTTGAATTCAGGATGTTTATTATTCTTAAAGCTTACCTATAGACCTGGTTTTTGTCTTTGATGATGTAAAACAGTTCTTCCGTATGTACCATGAGCCAGAGTATAATGGGGTTCAAATTTCTCTGGTAAATATGTTTAATTATAAGATCATGTCTGTTAACCTCTTACCATAGTGCTAACTTCCTATTCTTTCCTTTTGTCTTTGCTATTTTCTCTTTCAGAGAAAATATCCCAAAGAAGATATTTTTTTATAGTACTCTGCTACTGAAGACATCTTCTTCTGAGATTGTGGTATTTGATGATGAAAGTTCCTCCATCAGATTTCAGAGGGTGAAGTCTTTCCAGTTTCATTTCAATCAACATATTCCATAAAAGTCTGTGGCCCAAAAATCTTTTTTCTTACTGGGTTTAATAATGTTTATGCCACCACCTGGAGAGGAAGGAGGAAGGAGGAACCATAGGGAAGCATTAACTTTTTCCGTGTTTGTTGTCTATCCATCAGGGGGATGCACAATGCTGTTCCCCTGCATTTCATGGTGATCCAGAGTCAAAGTGAGACATGGAGTCATGGTGATACTTGCTTTCTACTCCTTGTTTCACAAGCCCATTTATACATAAAAAACCCTGTTGTGGGGAAATGCTGTCCTGCCAAGGTTGGGTCTTTCTTGTCATCTCACAGCAAAAAGCATGGATCACAATTTGACCTGCAATTGTGTATTTCTTCAGACATATCCATACTAATGGCTGCAAGTGCTTGCCTGAATGATGGCTGATTAAGGATTGAATGGAGTCCTTAGGATTTGTCCACCAGCGGTATTTTTCTTGAGCTTTTGTTCTGAGAAGACAGAGGAGGGCTCATGCCCTTAAGATCCTCTTTACCCTCTCACTGTGGTACTTACAAATCTTGTGATTTTGTTTTGTCTGGCCCTTGTCCAAAAACAGACCTGTCGAATGAAAGGCAGCTTTGGGATCATTTATCAATGTAACGGTGGGAATAGTGGGCTGAACAGTAGTTTTGTGCTGTTACCAAATGAAACCACCACGAGCAGTTACCTAATTGGAATAATATGGTACATGTTCCCATAATTGCTCTCCTTTGATAACTTCACTTAGGTCATGTTTTCTCAGTTAATTATCATTAGAAAAATATCTAATGAAGGTAACAAGGACTAAGGGTTGCAAAAAAATGGGTATAGGCTGCAGTGTGACTTATTTTCAGACACAAATATTTTCTTAACATTAATGGTAATAGAAATTATATAACTTGGCATCAACTGCAAATGTAATCAACAGCTATAGTTCCCAGATATTTATTATGACTGAAGGTCAAAGTAGAAGAGGGGTTATTAATGAAACTTAAGCCAAACTGTCTCAATTATGCTGCTGGAGGGCAGAATCCTGACCTCGTCCTCCTCTGCAGCTGCCCAGACCTGCAGACACAGACAAGAAATTAAATCCTACAGCTTCAGGTAGATCCTCCCAGCTGCTCAAGCCTTGCTCCCACTTCATTAAAACAAACAAACAACAAAAAAAAACCAACAACAAAAAAAAGAATGAAATGGAGTTTACTCCATGTTTAGAACAAGAATGAAGGCAGTACAGCTGCTGATAAATTGCATCATACTTCTGGGAGAGAGGTGAGAGAATATTACAGTTCTGGACAACTACTCCAGAAAAATATCCTTTCACCCCTCCACACTGTTCTGTTCGATGTGAAACAGTTTAGGTCTCATAACAGGGAAACTTCTCGGTAAGCATTTCCTCTGTTTTTTTTGAGTAAAAACCTAAACTTTTATCTACATGGTCTTTAAAAGTGTATCTTAACGTGAGAGATATGCTGATAAACTTATTAGGATGTATTAGGCTGGTATGTGTCTCACCTTATCTCAGGTGCCTAATAGTTAAAGGTCTAAGTCTGACCTGGTGACCTCAGACTCACTTTATAGGCAGAAGAAAAAATGGGCATTCCCAGATTGCAATCCATCTTATTTGGGCTAAGTACACAAGACAGGTCAGATGAATTGTGGCCTGGATTTGCTTCCACTGAGTATAACAGGAAGCCAGGGTAACTAGCAGAGGTTTAAATGTTGAACTTTCAGATGTCTACATTAAGGTAGATGAATTGCACCCTGAAGTTATGTACACTAATAAATTAAACAGTAGAAGGGAACATGCCCTGCCACTTCATTCCCTACAATGCAAAGAAGTTTGGATGGTACCAGGCTGATTTTGACCCAGGAGAGCTATTGCCTTCAAACCAGTTCTGGAAAGAGTCAGG
Organism: Mesitornis unicolor; assembly: GCF_000695765.1. Taxonomy (NCBI): domain Eukaryota; kingdom Metazoa; phylum Chordata; class Aves; order Mesitornithiformes; family Mesitornithidae; genus Mesitornis; species Mesitornis unicolor. The sequence goes on from NW_010191529.1 coordinate 2,947, forward strand.
GCCACTTTGGATGGGGTTGCTCAGTGTCTGAGGGCACAAGATTTCAATAAAATTGATGTAGGCCTTTCTATGCTGGTTGATTGCAGGGCCAGAGAGCATCTGTGAACACATTTAATTTTCTAGTACAGACATAGTCTTAATAGCTACGGAAAACAATTCACATCAAATCCATTTTAAAGCTACAGAAGTCAAGTCACACTTTCCTACAGATTTCAGCAGAAGCAGTCTCTAGTCAGATATATGGATAGGAATTCCTTCCTCCAGCCTCCAAGGACCTCCAGAAACCAACAGCAATCTCTTTTCAGAAAGTATGAAACACTAACCTTACTGATAGAAAATAACAAAGATATGAGCAACTGTGTGACAACATCTAGCCAAAACATTGTATTTTAAGACTATGATTCTGTACCCACTGACTTCAAAGCTACAGGATCAGCCCTGAAAAGTTTCTGATGGTTTTTGCTGGAATGATAGTGGCCAGAAGTGGAATTATTTTTATTCTTTATGAGAAAAGAATAAATAAAAGAACATGCTTACTTTTCACTGGAAATTCTGAAACAACCAGTTCACTTCAGGGGAAAAAAAATTAGACATTATAGGCCTATATTCTCTTTGTATATTTTGTCACTGGAAAAAAGACAAGCTGTTCTTGAATCCCTGAAATCCTTGAAATCCTTGAAATCCCTGAAATCTCTTGTTAGTTCAGTTCATTTTTATGCATTGTATTTGGCTCTGGTAATATCTGTGAGGAAACCTGTGCTTTGATTAATAACATTCTGTCTTTTTTTCCCTAGAAATTTGTTTATTAGCAGGGTAGTTTTCATTAACCAAGCCAATAACTAGAATCAGTCACACTAACTAAATAAAGCAGAGTGAAAAACTGGAAAGATGAAGATTATAACTATTACAAACTCCTGATAAAAGCATGGTCAACTATGGGGTCAGACCAAGTCTTTATCGAGTCAGGTCTTCCAAGGACAGAGATTGCACTCTCTCTCTTAGCAGTCTTGTCCACAGCTTCACTGTCTTCACTGGGAGAAGTTATTTCATTATATCTGATCTCAGCTGCATTTGTTTCAATTTATCTTTGTTACTTATCCTCCCACCATGTGTAACTGTGAAGAGCTTGTTTCTGTCATCTCTCAGAGCCCTAGATTCAAAGTAGCAGCCAGTCCCCCTAGTTTGGTGTCATCTGCACACTTAATGAGACTTCACTCCAACATCTCCTCCAGGTCACCAGTAAAAATGTTAAACAGGACAGACACCTTGACAAATCCCTGCAGTACTTCATTAGTTACTAGTCTCCAGACAGAGTGTGACCATTAACCTCTATCTCCTAAGCCCAATCATCAAATCAGACCTTACCCATCTGTAGTTCACTCATTCAGAGAGTAGCATCCTAGTTTGAATGCTAGGGAGGCAATTCTAAAAGCTCAGCTAAAATACAGATAAATGACATCCATTGCTCTCACCTTCCTCACAAATCTAGTTACCTTTCACAGAAGGTAAAGACGTTGTCAGGCATGCTTTATTCTTGATAAATCTGTGCTCATTGTTCCCAATCACCTTCTTCTCCTTTACATTTCCAGATATGGCTTCCAGGAAGAGTTGCTCAATGATTTTCCTAGAGACCAAAATGAAGTTCATTGGTTTGTTCCTTGGATCATCCTTTTGGGCTTTTCTTTAAAAATATGCACAGCATTTACTTCCCTCTAGTCTTTAGGGTCCTCCCCTTATCTCCATGATCTTTCAGAGATGGTAGAGAGTGACATTGGCTGGCACACTCAGCCTATATGGTCCCAAGGACTCCCATGGGTTGGGTTCTCTCACACAGTCCCTGATTTGATCCTCATACACTGCTCCTACCTCTCTGAGCACTTTCTATAATCACAGAAGCCTGGCAGACACTCTTGGTGAAGAAGGTATTTGGTACCTTGGTGTCTGTCACGAAGCCACCTGCCCTGTTCAGCAACTGTTCCATATTTTCTTCTTTCAGTCTTTTACTACTAAGTAACATTAGAAGTTTTTGATGATTTTTATGTCCCTTGCAAGGCTCAACTCTAAGTGAGCTTTGGCTTACCTGACACCATCACTGCATTTCTGGGCAACACTTCAAAATTTTTCCATTGTAGTTTACCTCTATGTTTCCCATCCAGAAGATGTCAGGCAGATTACAGTTTCTCATTAGAACCGGGTTTTGTGATCTGGAGACTTGATTTACTTAGAAATTATGGAATTTCACAATACAAACTCTGATGGAAAGGTTTTGCCAGAAAATTTCATTACTGAAGTCATAACTAACATGGATATTTAACTATGGTACCAACAGCTATGAAAATTACTTACTTACCCTGACATTTTTTTGATGGAGCTAAAACCGCATCAGGTACAGGAATTTTTCAAGATAATTATGACTAATTTTTACTACAGAAGACTCAGGAAAGTTTTATATTTTATTGATGGTCCATAAAACAGTTCTTAAATATCGACAGTTTTGGTTGGAACAAATGGTAGAATTTTGTTCAGATTGATTGCTAAGGACCAAACTGCAGTACTCATTATCACAGTGACTAGTACCTTCTCAAAAGGTCTGGTTTTACGTCAACATGACTCTTCAAACAGCAGCATATAACACAATATGAGGGAAGTTGTCAATATAGTTAAGAACCAGGTGTCTATTTCCCCTTCAACCAGAAGGAAGAAAATTATAATAGACATAAATGGGATATATTTTCCTGAGAATTCTGGCTCAGCAGCATGATGGTCCTTTTCTCCAGACACCAACACCAGTGCTCTGCATTTAATCAACATTTGAATCCTGATACAGTTTTCAAGAGCTTTTCAAGAATGTGAGAACATTGTATCCCATCAGAGACCAAACTTGGGTTATTGAAGGTTTAGATAAAAATTGGAAATATTTTGGAACAAAATGTTCAGATTTCTAAAACAATGTCCTTTTCCTGCTTCCCAGAAACAGATAATAATATAACATTTTAAATTTCATCAAATGTACTTCTGCTATTTTTTTTTTACTTTTATAAATGAAAGGTGAAATCTTACAATATAAATATGGTTACAGCCTCTCTACAAATTCAGGCTGGTATCATTGTACATGTTATAACTGAAACTTAGTTGGATGCTTTTAATATAATCAAAGCAGCAAGATACAACAAAATTAATGAAAGCTCTAAAATGCTATTTAAATGTTGCCTACTCCCCAGTGTTAACCATGGTCTAAGCTTCTAGCCTCAAATTCCTTGGTTATCTTGTTACTTATATGCATGCTTGTAGGCATGCCTAGATGAGTGTAATAAATGCTCAATGGATGCTTATGCTGTTTGGAGATGTATGCCTCAAGTATTGCCTTGCACAAAAGAAGACTTTTTTCCTCCCGCTTTCTACCAGTTAGTCCTATGATTTCCTGAGGGTTAAATCTGGCTTTAATCTGGGTGATTTCTGACACTTTCTTGTACTGTACAGAGATGATTATTATTTAAGGTTTTTTTGTTTTAGTTATTAAATAGTCTTTATCTCAACTGATGAGCTCCTTACAACTTTTAATCTCCACCAGGAAAGGTGAGAGAATTGGGAAATTAAAGTATCGCCAATTAATTGTAACAAGAATAGGAATGATAATAGAGCAATCAAAGCCATACTCAGCTCATAAACAGCAGCCACTGGCCATATACCAACCAAAGTGCAATAGGAAGGGTAAACCATCACGTCAGGAAGGGGGAGGGTGAGCCAATGAACTGCGTGTGTTAAGATGTTTGCTGAGTTAAACCACAACACCTTTCATCTCACAACTCTTTGGTCAAGATAGACTTGTCTACATTTTGGAAAACTCCCTTTCCAGCCCTTCTTTATTGTCCATGAAGGGAGAGCTCATGGCAATACTATTTTCTGGCTCATCGACTCTGCTGTTGAGACACTGGACATGACAAATTCCTGATCTAAAGGGAGACAAGATGACATATTCTAAAACAGTCATTCCTTACTTGTAGGTCAACAAAAATCACTCTGGCTTATAGTGTATAGGAAATACATGTAAGTATAGTGTCACTCCATCTCTGTTCAGGAAACCAGTTAAAAAGTATGTTTAAATAATGTCCTGATTCAGGATTCTTTTTCTAATAAGAGACTCTTATGTATTTAATCTCTGGTGGGCTTTTAAAAAGAATTTGCGACGTATCATAAAGTACAGCTGCTATGTCAATAGAACTGATTTTCTACAAGAAACTGTATCTAAAGTGAACCCTTCTATATCTATATTGAGAAAATATATAGCTATTTTTTTAAGTTAGCAAGGACCTTTCTTGTTTTCATCCTTCCTAAATTTGCTTGTAACTATATTAACATTACACTCCCCATGTGTACCAGAAAAATATCTGCCTTTTTGCAGTACTTAGCATTAACACCAAGGTGAAGGACACAGAAAAGAGTGACAAGTGTTCTAAGTATGATGTCAAAATTGGTTATTGCATGTAATTCCCATGCACTAAAGGGACTCTGTCAGGTCAAATTAGGTCCCAGATTTTGTTTTGATGAAGAAAAGCCTTTAAAAAAGTCTTAAAAATTAAACATTTTCATGATTATTTGTTCAACATTCCAATGGGAATTTTTCCTTTTCTATTTTTTTTTCCAGACAAGCATTGACCTACAGTATTAATAATGCAAATATTACATTTTTGGGCTGATCACTATTGGCCCATGAGAACTTAAAATCTCTGAATTGAGTTTAAAGATGTAAAAGTTTACATGACAAGACTGGTTTTGCTGTCAGACATAAGAAAAAGGAGCAAATAAACAATATAAAAGATAAGGCAAGGATCTTCTCACATATAAGAGAGAAATGGAAAGAGATTTGTTAAAGGCTGTGTAGAGAAAGATAGATACGTTCTCTTAGTTTTGTAGTGGAACATGACCTGTATTGTAGAATATTTAATCCAATAAAGAAAATGCAAATACTGTGTTTATGTTACAATTATAATCTGCATAAATCTAGTATTTTTCACCTAAAGAACAAATCTAAAAAAAAAATTATTTCAGTGCTATAATAGATTCCAAACTAAATATAAGTCAACATATTACAGTTGTAAAACATAAAATATCACAGATGCGAACAGGTTGTGAAAGCTTCATATGTGGAGGTTTTCAGTAAACACCTAATAATATTTGTTCTGCTTTATTCTTGAGGATTTATGGAAATATGTTCTCTTTAAATTGAGAGAAAAAATAGATTTAAAGCTTCTGCACATCTGCCTGAAAGTCTGAATGTTCTCAGAAAAAAAATTAGCATTTGGGACCATATTTTTTTCATGGAAACTTGAAAAACAAAGAAAACTCTGCAATTAAAACAAAAATCTTATTAACTTAGATAAGAATGGGGGGGGTGGTTACAATGTCGTAACTATCAGAAATATGTATTTCATGTTTTCTTAATGATTGTCATGGAATTTTCATAGAACTTTTAAAAATAATACTTTGTTAATATCAATAGTAATAACAGTAGTAGTAATTTAAATGTGTAAATATGCATATGCACAAATCCAAAAGGAAGGTAATTCTTGAGACAGCATTTCAAATGGTGGTAAGTATCCATGGTGATCAAAGAGTTAGTATCCTTATTCGTGAACTGACTAACACCATTTGTTTCTGTTCTCATCTCTGGTTTTGATCTTCTGAGTGACCTTAAAGATGATCGTCTCTACCATACTAATATTAATTATGAAGTGGGAATATTAGATTTGTTTATACAATTCTTCATATTTACTGATAGAAATAAGGACATATTCTACTATAACATTTATTACTATTAGTATTATTTAGTATTAGTATTAGTATTTTATATGGGCCCAAGGCTCAAAAATCCTAGGATCATTTACTAAATATAGCAGGTTATTTCCTTCATGACTGAAAAAGCCATAAAATCCTTGGTGCTTTTTGTGTTATTCAAAATATTGAGACAGCCTTCTCCCACACACTTTCTGTTATTGATCTAGATCATAAGCTCTTTTATGAAAGTATTTTTCCTAACTACATTACTTAAGCACCACTGTAAATACAAACATACAGAAATGTTTTATGTAGACTGGATGAAGTCAGATTCCTCACAGACATTAACTCCAAACTTTTGTTCTTTTCCCTCATTTGGCCTTCAGCCTTGGACTAGTGTTAATCTTCCCCTCATCTACTTCAGCTGTCCAACATCTCAGCTCCCAGTCCAAATTCTGCAAAACTGCCTCTGCATTTTTGGCCCTCCTGCTGTCTTCAAGTAACCTGTAAATGTAAATACTTCACCTCTACCTTTTGTCCATCACAACTCTCTTCTGCTTTGCCTTCATTATGACTTGTGATTGCTGTGACCTAGCAAGACTGAGAGATTTCTTGGTATAGGCAGGTTCTAAGACAGAAAATCTCTTCAAGGTAAGAAATACAAGCTGATCTGTATGAGTGTGTTTATAAAAGAGGCAAAGTAATTCAAATTCCATTATGCTGGAAAAGCATCCTAGTCTATAGTTCATAGAGGTAGGCTCTCTTATTTGCTGTCTTCTAACCAGATCATTTTTAGACTTGTGCCACTAAGAAATCCAACTTCAATGAGAAGGCTAAAAGATATTCCTGTCCGACTGTCTATCCCATTCATATTGTCTATGATCAGGGTAGGAGTACCCTCAAAGAGATGTTATAATTTTTTTCCACTTCAGAAGGAAAGATGGCAAGATCACATCATTTGTTTTGTTTTAGAAAACCAGTATAATGAAAAAGCAATTATTTTCTAAAACCAAATACATTTTAATTTCAAAAAAATGGGACATCTACCACTCTACATTACACTGGTATCAAAGCAACTAATATAGTTACTCTGGTAGTAAACCAGAATGAAAAGGGCGGAATGTACCTCTGAAGTCTGAAGAAAAATGCACTGTTATCTTGATTGCTTTTTATAAGAGGCAAGGAGGAGCAAATTCTCTTTTATTAACCTTTTAAAAATGCTATATTTGAATTCTCAGATAGCTGGACTTCATGGGCTTGCATCAGCCTGACTTCAAGTCCCCAGTTAAAAAATTAAAAACAAAACTCCCTTGAATGGACCTAGAACTTATCCAGAGATCTAGGAGCTGTTTATTTCTTTTTGATGACATAAAACCACATTTTTACTTATAGAATATCTGCTGGTTCAAAACAGTCCAAAAGTCTGGAGAAAAATTGAGGGAAATGATTGAAAGGACATTTACACAGTGTTCCTCAAATTATTTAGTGAAAGGATCATTTATATTTGTGCCCCTACCTCTATGTATAGGACAGTTCATAACTTCTTTTCTCCAGGAAGTTCTCCAGACAACAGTAACTCTTTGCCTTTGGGTTCCCACCTGTCCAGAGAAGTAGTGATTTAACCCACATTAACCTCTCAATTCTCCCATGTCCCACTGCATAAGCTACTCCCTGGCAGCTGGTCGTGTGGCCATGGCACACATATTTTTCGGTTTGAATGAACCAGACAAGTGTTCCACTCAGGAAAGAAGTATCCCCAAAGAAGTGTAGTGGAACTGAGAACCAGGAATTTGAACACCTACATTTAACTTAAAGACTTTCATCTGACCATGAGTTACTTAGCCAGGACTGTACTGTGGAGTACTGTGCTAAACTAGACTGTTTTGACCAGAGATCCTCATCAGGTGATATGAAGAGCTGCACCTTCTGTTCTCCGGAGCCCTGTGCTTCATTTGCCACCAACTTGATGTATGAAAGACTGGCCAGTTAGCCCAGTCTGGTACACAGCATTCCCTGAGGGACTGGCCAACATGCTTGAAAATGCACAAGCTATGGATATTGTGTGAGGGTTACACCGAACAAGTCCAACTTGAAATTGGTGGCTACATAAAAAACAGTAAATAAATCAAAGCCAAGAGGTAGAACTGAATAGTTACTTCATTACATGCTTTTTCACATGGTCTTTCCCT
>NW_010191529.1:10941-31394 GCF_000695765.1 Mesitornis unicolor
GCTCATTAACTACAAGAAAGACATGGACCTTTTGGAGGAGGGCCATAGAGATGATGGTGGCTGGAGAACCTCCTCTGTGAGGACAGACTGAAATAGTTGGGATTGTTTAGGCTGAAGAAGACAAGTCTCTGAGAAGACCTTATTGGAACCTTTCAATACTTATAAGAAATATGAGGACAGAGGTTTTAGCAGGGCTTGTAGCAATAAGATAAGGGGTAATGGTTTTAAATTAAATGAGGATAGTTCAAACTAGATATAAAAAAGACATTTTTTTAGAATGAGGGTAGTGAAACACTGGAACAGGTTGCCCAGCAAGGTGGTAGAAGTCCTATCCCTGGTAACATTCAAGGTCATGTTGCATGAGGCTCTGAACAACCTGATCTAGTTGAAGATGTCCCTGCTCATTGTAGTAGGGTTGGACTAGATAACCTTTAAATGTCCCTTCCAATCCATTCTAGGATTCTATGATTCCAGAAGCTTGTTCCCAATATAGTGTCTAGTCTCAGTCACCTGTGTTAGGTAAAAAGATAATTTAGGTAGATGTACACAACCTACAGAGACTTTCAGTATCATGTCCAGAGGGAAGACCTGACACGTTACCAGCGTATATATAACTGTGAGACCTACCAGCAGCTGTGATGTATAATGTCTACTTTTAGCCTCGTTCCTAAGCAGTTTTGTTCAGTCTGAATTCCTCTTTCTCGTGCTGTCCATGGTATCAGTAGCCAATGTGAAGCAATAAAAATATGCTCTAACTCTCCCTACTCCCCAATGTACATACAGGTCAGACTACAATCTGGTTTTGATTAAGTTATTTATAATCTGAGTCTTGAGGAGAGGGAAAAGAAACACCTTGACATATTTTTTTGGTACAAAACAGACACCAACATTGGTTTAAAACCAATGAGGATACAGGAATTTTATAACTCAGTAATATTTGAAGAATCTGTCCTAAAAAAACCACACAGTCCGTTGCCCTGACCATGCTGGAACCCTTGAGTTCCTATGTATATGCTATGTATTTTACTCACTATTAAACCTCAAAGGACTTCTCACACACATCATGATACCCAGGTAACAGTTCAGAATTAAGCCAGCTTTATTTGCTATCCTGAATTCATTAACACTCACTCTTTCTGTTCCTCCTCTAGATATTTTTCCAGTACTTTGGGGTAAATTTCTGGAAAAGCTCAATGGGATTTCTAGAAGACCAGAACTTCTGAGCTTTGAGTCAGTGTTTTATTTGGACTGATTTTGGCATTTCAGCCTCTCAAAATAAAAGAATGCTGATACAAACTGAATCTGAAGCAGGACAGGTCCATCTTCAAAGCCTTATGGAGTCAATTCCACATAGCAGCAGCATTTTGGTCATAGTGGTATATTTAAAGCAAGATTTATATGTATGGAAGAAACTTTTAAAACTTGCTGGCTAATAGAAATCACTACCTCTAACAGAAGCCTTGATATCTGATAGACACTTGTTACTTTCATAAGTGATAAGGACCTCTCTCTCCAGATAGTAACCTCCTTCTGCAGCCCTGCATTGATGTGATTCTAGGGACTCTTTATATGTGTAGTGAAATCAAAACTTTAAAAGAGTAAGTCCTCTGTAAACATATTCTTTCAGCTATTTAATTTAGACCAATAGATGTATTAACATTGCAGCACCCTCTGTTTAAAGAAAGACATACAGAAGCATTAGTTTCACATAGGTCACAGCAACAATACTTCAGAGAAAAACATAAAAGTTCCTGACATTTACAAAACGTTTTGCTTTATATTTGTTTGTTTGTTTAGGCTGGTTAGTTAGTGGAAATATGGCAGTTTTGCTGCAGATTCCTGCCTCAGTGGGTTTCTGTTATCTGAAGGGCTTACATTTTCACAAAACATTCTGTAAATGGCAATTTGTCATCCATTGAAGAGGATTAAAGAGGGATCAGTTACAAGACAGTGTGCTGCTTATATTTACTCTATCTACATCAACACTTCTTCCTACCTTAGTGAAATCACAGCCTAGTGCATGAGAAATTTGTGTATCTATAACGTTTACCTGATATTAAGAGCTGATTGAATACAAACCACAGGCTGGAGCCTTTTGTCTCCGTATGTGCCCTTTTCTTGTTGTCATGAATCACTCATTGATATCAAGAGCACAAACATTTCTTGATGGTGAGAGTTAATCTCTCTTTCATGCTTGTTTACACACTCTGTTCAGTCCAAGAAGCCAGTTGGACTTTTCACCTTGGTCTACAAGTAGTCACGCAAACAAATGTCTCAAACCTGAGCAACGCCTTTTTGTGTCCACTTCTGTTTATTTAACTCATGCTTCTGCTCACTGTTCCTAACGTGGTTATATATTCATTTTAGAGCTAAGACCCTGAGATCAAAAAGCCTGAAGGTACATCATGAAAATACTAGTGAGCAAAGGGCCGACCTTTGTGCAAATACTTTAGTTTCAAAACTGTCTGCTGATATTCAAAACTTGTGTGTGCATACATATATGTGTGTATACCTGTGTACACATATGTACATATATAGTAAATAGTGAGTATGGTATAGTAAATACAGAGACAGTATGCATCCCTATAAAGAAACTTTACTTACCATGGAGAAAAAATCTGCGCATTTTTAATTTAAACCGAAGATTTCTTCAGTGGTTGTATGTTTTCTTCGAATACCTTATGGAACAATAGGCACTCTGGCCCCAGTTCAGCAAAACACTGAAGTGAGACCACATGCCTATTGAGCTCATTATCCGCAGAGAAATTGATAACAATACAATCTCACACTGCAAACCTGTTCTTTGATTGAGTCACTACTCTGGTTTCTTCTGTTTTATTCTTTGATGAACAGTGTGGAAGGAAAATTAGGTATGATGTATAACCCTAATACTGTTTTAATGCCAATTTACATATGCAGTTAAATTTCCAAATAATGCACTTACCCAAGAAAGAGTATTTTTTGCATTTTTAAAGATTATTTCTTAAAGACTGCTGAATACAATGCATTTGGAAGTCACAATGTTGGTTGAGACCAGAAGTCTTCTTTTTATATCTACTCTGCTCTGTTACTTCAGAAGAATGAACCCATGGTGGTGCACCGACATGGAATCCATGGGAACATAATTTTTTCGTCAAACTGCCCCAGTTATGCTGACATTTGCTCTCAGATAGACATTGTCACAGTAAATTTCCTCTCCTCTGGTTTGTAAACCTTCACGGCAAGATCCTAAGGAAGAGCATTACCATGACTCAGTAACTGTTAGCTGTTCAGAATGTATGTAAGACAGTAGACATAGAGGTCTCTGACTCCTTAGAAAAAAGGCATTTCTCAAGGAGTCAGCTTCAACTCTGAGTTTAAGACTCCACAAAAGTCAGACAATATGAGGAGACTTGACAGGGTCTCTTAAGCAACCGTAGCTGGAGGGAAATGGGATTTAGCAGTGCCATACTATGGAAGCAGCTGAAAAGCAGTTACACTTGCATAACCTATTCTTTGGGAGGTGGTTTTCTGTCACCACAGAAGATGCTTGGAAGATCACATCAAGGTGTCCATAGCTTTTCAGTCTTTCTCAGAATTTCAAACCTGAAGATACCAGTAAAAATCCAGACAGATACTGATGAGCTGAGTCTTTGACAGTGGTATGATGTGTGGTTTCCTCATAAGTCAAACTCATTCCCACTAGGCCACTTTCTACCTGTGTGTTTTTGTGTTCTTGCATAAAGAATCCACTGTGTGCTCAGAAATAGCATGTCTGTCTGGGCTGGCCTCAGCAGTCTAGCATGTCTGAGCACACAGTGGACATAGTTTCTTACAGGAGCTGTCAAGAGAATTCATGGCTTAGGTTACATGCACGTGTTTGGGGTTGACATCAAATAGTGTTGATGTTATCCTGAACTCTGGTATGCCTTGCTGCTAGGCTGATTTGGCTTGTCTGGTAAGCTTGGTCTTAGCACTAAGCCTCCAATTTTAGAAAAGAGATCCCCAGTCAGGGCAGCACAAGGTCTGAGAAGGTCTGAGAAGTGATGAGAAGAAAGGGAAAGATGTGATTGTCTTCATAAGCCTTTTCTCATTTGTCAGTGAGATACTGATACCTTCTACCAGGCCAGATTTGATACTTAGTCCTTACTAGTAAGAGATTGATATGGAATTTCTGTGCAGTACGGAGAAGACTTCCTCCTAGGGGCATTTTCTTGCTAACGTAATAACATGAAGACATTAGCAAATGAGAGAGTATTGTGTGCTACCTCTGCCACACAGCTTTTGGGGAGGCATCCAGCACTGGAACATGCACACAGCTGTGTTGAATTTCAGGCTGCTCTATGTCATGAGGCAGCTGGGTGTAAGTTTTCCTGGTGGCTTCAAAGGGTGCACTGCATGGTTTTGCGACACCTGGGGCTTGTTAGGGTTTTCCTTTGGGCATTCCAGATGGAGAACTTCAGTTATACTTTAGCATGTGCTCTGAAGCCAAGACTCGTGTATCTACAACAACAATTCACTTGAGGTCAGGAATATGCTTCTGAAGCCAATCATTCAGTTAACCCCTCAACTGCTTCTTGGATTGCATCATGGAGTGGTCTTGTCTCACAAGAAATCATTACTTTTTGGGTCAACATAAACCAAAGGGTGCTCTTTGGCATTGCACCTAACATGCAGCAAGTGGTAACAGGTTGAAATTTACAGGACGAAAGCAGAGCTAGTTCAAAATCAAGCTTCTGTAATATGTGCAATGGGGTTATTTTATCATCAGCACTACCAGCTTAATAGGTACTCTCTGATCAAATTTTGTTAATGTAAATATAGCTTGAGTAGACAGTTGGGAAATTTAACTTGAAGGTGCTGCTGAAGGCATTTTCTAATTGCTGATATTTCAGAAGACAGTGCAAGAAATCACCATTAGAACCTCCCCACATGTACGGAAAGGTTTCTTTCCATTCTCATTAGAAACAGCTATTGTTGCAATTATCACACTTTGCTTCTGTGGTGTGTTTTTGTTTTGTTACTACAGCAGCATAGTACGTCAGTAGTAACCTAGTGATCCTATTGTGCTAGGCAGTGCATATGCACTGAATAACAAGATTTAATCTTTTTAACTTCTAATCTGAGTGTAAAGCCTTTGTTGATCTATGCCCTGAAGCGTGAGAGTTTATTTAGTTTCCGTATTTTATTTATACCAGTGACTTCTGTGCTGTGTTATTGCAGTGTATTATTCAGGGGCCTTTCAGAACATGCACTTTATGTTATGGCTTATTCATAATGTGCCTGTTTGAGTGATAACTTGCTTGAGTGCTAAAATGACAAAGTGTGCTCTGTCAACCTTGAGATCTTCACACTAGCTTTTGATGGCATGTCTAATAAAAATAAAATAAAATAAAAGTGAACCTGATGCATGAATTCACACCCTCTATGTTGTTGTACCAAAGGCTGAAGGCCAAGAACCATCAATGCAAATAGGTGTAAATTTTCACTGTGTAAAACACAGTCTTCATGCTGCGATATCTTTTTGAGATGTTACATAATTAGGAAATGTTAGTTTAGATGAAGAAAATATATGTGTCACAAGTTCCAAACCCACTGAGTTTTGCATGATTACGATCACAGATCTTGGAATCCAGGCTAACTTTCCCAATCTTTCAATTATGCATAAGTAGGGAGTCTCATAAATTCTGAGCCTTTCTGAAAACTTGCTATGTTCCAGTGATAGCTATCTGAATCCCACCTACTAAGTGATGATAGAACCAGACTTCAAGTTGCTAGCAGCTACTTAGGTCTCTTGATTTCTACTACACATCTGTGCAGTTGACTCTGCCTTTTTACTCATTAGTCTATCTATAATCTAGGTGATCTCTACATGGCATCATCTGAAAAAATGAATGAAGGAGGAAGATCTGAGAGATACTGAGGTCTTTTGCATGGAACAAACATGTGGGACCCAGGAAAATACTTTTAAAATATACAGACTGACTTTAGACAAGTCTCTTGACCATGTAACCTCCTTTACTTCTTCTACCCTCTTTCTCTCATTCTCCCTCTTACTTCTTTCTTTCTATCCATCATCAGTTTTCTCACTGTCAGCAATGCTTAGAATTTGGTGTTGACCGATTTATAATCTTTGCATCAAAGAGAGGTAATGCAAACTACAAATGGTAGCTCTTCCCATGTTTTAACCCTCAGTGTTCTCTTTCTCAATGAAAATCTCAAATGTCTCAGGCACCAGATTTGCATCTCCCCGCACAACAGAACCAAACAATTCCCCAGGCTTTTATACAGGCCTGGCTTTATCTTTCAGACTTTTGGACTAATTGGGATTACTTCAGAGTATTTGATTAGGTTTAAATTGTAATTCACTTCCTGCTGTAAATTGTAATTAACTTCCTGCTGGCAGCTATGACCCATGGGTAATAATCTCATGTCTATAAAGTTTTCAAGTATTTCAGAAGGAAAGGAGTGAGCCATAACAAGGCTGGTCTGCATGCTTAGCATATCAGGGATCTATTACTCTTCATATCACGTTTTCTGGTACATCTGATATTCTAGAACTTCTAAAAACTTCTGTCCTTATCTACTGAATAAATGCTAGGATCCTCTATCATAGGAATTGTATTTTCTTAATATTACAGTAAGAAAGGAAGCCACCTGAAGACACTTGTAACAGAAATAGATACTTGTTCTCTTTAACAGGAATGTTCTTCAGGAATGATGTCAACTTGTAAATTATTATTTTTATACTCATGTCATTAGTTTCACAAAAATAGATGTAGATTTTCCTTCCTGAATTTGTGACCAGTATTTACTGCTCTTTTAGCCCTAGATTCCTGGAGTTAGGAGACCCCTGTTTCTACAGCCTATAGAGCATGGGAAATAATGTGACTGTACCAATAAATATTTTGAGTTTTAAAATTTAAAAAAAAAAAAAGAAAACTTGAAATGCAAAGTATGGTAATGTTATGGTGTAATGCAATGCTCTTGTTGAATAACAACTTATGTCAAAGAAAGTAGCATGAACTGAATGAGTCATTATTATGGGTAACATTTTAGTCAGTGTGAGTTAAATCATTAGAACTAAGCCCAGAAAAAGCAAGAGAAGCTTTTGATATATGTCCCAAACTACCTCATCTATTATTAAAAGTATAATGAGAAGAGAGAAGGAAAAGACAAAAGAAATGTCTTTTATTATTATTATGTTTTGCTTATGTTATTCCATGTTAAGTATTTTTCAGTGACAGTGTTGCAGTTTGCTTTGGGAACTTTTAGACATGCTTGACCTATAATGTGCACACTATAAAATTAATTTAATGTTTTACTACATTTGCCTTTGAACATGGGTCCTCTTCATTTTTTATGGTTAAGTGAAATGTGGAATGTTAAATTCCAGAGTTGGCAGCCATGTACTGTAGTAGTTATTCATTTCTACACCACAGATTTTGTTTCAAAGGCATCATTCCTGAACTGGATTGTATCCATTTTTCTGGGTGTTTTTCTACAAACTACCCCCAAGCATGAACAGTCTTATTTTTCCCGATTTCTTAAGAGTACCAGAATCTGTAACTTAATAAATGGAAAACTAATTTTGGAAATTTTATAAACCAACTATATAAAAAAATGTCTAAAATCTTCCATTGTTCTTCTGGATATATGGATTTCCAAACCTCCAACACTTTTCTTTATGCTAATCCTGTAAAATTGTTCTAGAATATCACCTGTTGTTGAAGACAGAAAGAAGAAAGTTTTCTTGATAGCAGAAAAAAAAATCTAAACTTATTCTAGTTCATAAGAGTATTCAAAATGTTGTATAGCAGCACAGATTGTAGTAGAGATAAATGTTGTAGTAACCTGTGATTAAAGTCTACCCTCAAAATATAAAATAAATATTTCTGTAAGAAAACTAGTCAGTAAGCATCATATTGTGTCATGTATCTTTGGTGCCCATACCGTTAATAGGTGAAGTGGGGGTTCCTGATACAGTTTTCCCAGAGTGGAAATCTCAGTTAAGTTTCATGAAAGAAACAAAAGCAGTCAATAAACATCTAAAAGCATATTTTTTTTCTGTGCTACAATGGAGAATTATGTAAGATTCTAATTACTGACTGTAGAACCTTTATTAGTGCAGATTTTCATTCCACTGAACTAATTCTAACCTATCTTTTCCCGGTGATTTTGCCTAGCTATAATTAACTTACCTTTTCCACACATGAAGAAGAAATTGAATAAGCAGATAGAAGACTTCAACATGCTAAGTAATCATAGAATCATAGAATCATTTGGTTGGATAAGACCTTTAAGTTCGTGGAGTCCAACTATAATGGATGCTAATGACAAAGATTACATCATGTAATATAATAATTGTAAAAATTATCTGGCATAATGCAAGTAAATCATGGAGTGCAAAATACCAGACATGTTGAAATTAATTTTGAGTGAAATCATCACACAAAACTTCAATCATTTAGGCTGATCACAACCCCTCCCCAGTGTCTCTTTGGAGACAACTCATTATGTCAAATAATTTATATAACCAATCATCTCAATTATCTCTAATTGCAACTAAACTGACCTCTGGTGAGTGGTTTTGTTTCTCTCAACTTTGCTCTACATGGAAACTAGAGTAAGGAAGGGGACAGGTGAGCACCCAGGCCTCTTTTTCGGCAGAAAGTTAGAGGTCTATCAAAGGGTGAAATGATTGTGCTCTTAGGAGTTATCTATTTCTTTCTCTTGGCTGTGACAGACAAAGGAACATTAGCTAAGACTTAAACAGAAAACTCTTAGATGTCTATGTTAGGTAAAATGAGATCACCCTTATGGATTTCTCTCTAGGAAAAAAGAAGTCAGACTATGGGAGAACTAAATTTCCTTCCCAAAGTAGGGAGAAGATTAAAGCAACAAAGGCCCACTGAGCTTTTAGTCTTGCCTTCCAAATGCCACAGGATGGAGTGCAGTTTCAGTTTTGACCTTGAAAAATGAGTGTATTTTAAAGCGTTCTTTTACTCCCACTAGGTTTTAAAGGAAGCCTGTTAATGCAACATTCTCTAGTGGAAGGTTAGTGCTAGTCTCTCACAAGTTGCAAAGGCACATAGCTGCTGTCCTGCAGTAAATATTTTATTTTCTGAGAGGTGTTTATATATTTCTGATGTTACTGTTGGTTTAGCTGGTCAATATTTCAACTGTTGGGTTTTTTAATTATTTATTTAATTCTTTTGCTTCTTGTTTCTAATTCCTGGCTCATTCTTATGTATTATAAAGCCTTCAGCCCTCACTGAAGGAATAACTCCTCTTCAGCTGTGGTCTATTAATTTAAAGCTAAATTTATTTTTAAAAAAAATTTTTAAATTTTTAAAAAATAACTTTAGTGGAGTAGTCTTTGACATTCTGCATACAAAGATATTTTATTTTATAGATGGTCTCATGTACATTGCACTTTTGAAATAGCAGCTCTTTTCCTGTAGTAAATAAAATTCAAGTTCCCTGTTGTTCCAAGACAGAGAAATGGCGTCTTCTTTATTGCCTTCTCCTGCCTGTGAGCTTCCATTTCTAGTAACAAATTTTCCAGTATGAAGAAAAGTGATTGCCATTTTAGAATCTGTATTTATCTTTCTGTCTTTCTCTGTAAAGCAACACTGTTTATCTTAGCCATATTGTGTTTTCAGAGAAGAACAACAGCTAGGCATTTCAGATTGGTATCATGCTGATAAATTGCTACAAACCAAGAAAAAGATGTAGTAGAGCCATCATTTCTGTTTCATGCTGCAAGAAGTCTGCATAGAAACTACTCTGGCACTAGGACAAATTTCATGGCAAACACTAAGAAACATTTCCACCCCATTCAAGAGCACTCTTTGGCTTCTGTTCTGCTGTCATTTGGTCACAGCATAACCCAAATTTTCATGCACTTTAAATAAGAGCTGAGTGAAACAGCTGTCTATTTCAAAAGTACCAGTGTTGGTATTCTGCTATCACACTACCTGCATACATGTCAGGTTATATTAGACTGGAGTAAGAAGTAAATTGACATGTTGACAGATCTTTAGTAGAGATGGTAAAACTTTTCAGAGGGACAAGGATAGCTCCTAATAGTCTGGTCCTGTCACATTGAATCCATTTTGCCTGCTCAGTATGCTTCTATTATTGCAAATCTGAGGATGTATCCTAGTATAAATTACGTTTTTTTCCTATTTACCTTGCTACATCAATATCAGATCAGAATCTACTTCACCTTGTATACATTATTTTTCTAGATTCAAAATGTTCTCTTCTTCTTTAGTAGACAGTGTGGTTTAATCAGAAACTGAAGCGTAAAAGTGGCTAGTCTCTGCTACCAGATTGATAGATTTCCTATGAAAACAACTTATTTCATCTTCCACTTTTTCAGCCTTTTGCCTTTCTTTTCTCTCTGGTTTCTAAATTTTTCTGAGCTGAATTGTCTCCTAATATATGAATGCACAGAGTTTAGAATAGCAGGATCCTAAACTCAGTTATCATGACTATAAATTAGAAAAAATATATGCTAATATAACTCCACCACTCTGAAGAGCAGCTCTTTAATTAAAGTAGCTTTACCTGTAAAGAAAGGTTTGTTGCACATTTCAGAAAGCACCTATGAAGTTTCAAGCATAATTACAAAACCCTTCATAAAAAGTTATCTATATGCTTAGGGCACATAATTAGAAGATAGAAGGGCAATGAAGTTAGTGAAGGATCTAGAAAAAAAGTGTAATGAGGGAACTGAAATTGTTTATCATGGAGAAAAGGGGACTTAGGGGAGACCTTATCACTTTCTACAGCTACCTGAAAGGAGGCTGTAGAGATATGGGTGTTGGTTTCTTCTCCCAAGGGACTGGACTAAAGGAAACAGCCTCACATTGTGCCAGGGGAGGTTTACATTTGACATTAGGAATAATTTTTTCACAGAAAGGGTTGTCAAGCAGTGGAACAAGCTGCCCAAGGAGGTGGTGGAATCACTGTCCCTGGAGGTGCTTAAAAAACAGGTAGATGTGGCACTTAGGGGCATATTTTAGTGGTGGACTTGGCAGTGTTAGGTTACTGGTTGGACTTAAAGTGATTCTATGATTCTATAATTATAATGTAAAAAACCTCACATTCTTTCTCTCAAAGTTTTGCCAATTCCTCTCTATAATGTTAAATCTTTCAGTTTATTCACAGGAGTCTACATCTACTTCACAATGAAATTTCTCACAATGAAATCTCTCACATAGTCCAAGGACAGTTAAACTGATTAAAATAAAATGAGGCAATGCACTGGGAGAAATAGCCTTTGGTGACCTTGTACCAAATGTGTATATGAAATGACATTGGAATTATGGGTTTGACATAAATTGTGCAAGGTATATATTCCTTTATCCCATATGACTTCCATAAGGGTAGGAGACTACATGTGCTAGTGCACATAAAGGACTGACTTTTGCTGTATATAAACATCACAATCTGTCTGGATAGAAATGAGCTGAGTAAGAGTGATGAAACCCAAATAGGAGGGAGTCAGGAGACCTGGACATTTTCAGAACTTTCAGCACTGTTTCTGTCTGACTATGGCACCTCATATCACCTTTCTGGTGCATTCATTTCTCCATTAGCTGCTACCCCTGGTGATGGCAAGCTCTGTGTGATGATGGTATTCTCATTCCATGGGAATCTAGGAATTTAATGTAAAATAGAAATTTTTAAAAAGTAAAAATGGTTACAGCAACACCTTCAGCAACAGAAATGCCTTTTGTGCAGTTGGTTTTCTTCTTACTTTCACTGGAGTGAGAAGTCAAGGTTCCAGAGCACAGGTGTGTAAATATTGTGCAAGGAAACTGTGTCATCATTCCCTCCTTCAAAATAATGATGTGTAAGTCTGGGACCAGTTCTTTGCCAGGCATTTGTCTGGGGTTTACCAGTAGCAACAGCTAGGCCTAAGGCTTTTTCTTTGGTAGACTGTTCTGATGCTCTTTGGCACTACCCTGTTGCTGGTTTGGTTGGCTCCTGTGCAATAGAAATAAGCTCAAAGTTAGGCAACTGCTGAGGATCTGGTTTGTCTTTATTTCTTTCTGAATTTTTTTCTGTTTTGAACATAAAATGCAACACTAAATTGAGGTTGGATCTCAAACATGGGCCTTGCATTGCAAAGGGAAAAGCTGTACAATAAAAAAAAACCACAGTTACTGTCCTTAATGAAACTATATGTTTTATGATTGATTTAAGAAGGTTGGAGTCTTTGCTTCAAACAAACAAACAAAAACACTGATTACCTGCAATACTGTTTGAATTTATAGATTTATAGAGTGACAGAAAAAAATAAGGATGGAAGAGATCTTGGGAGGCTCCGAGAAGGGTCTACTATGAGGTCAGACAGGTTCCTCAGGGCTTTTTCCAGTTATGTCTTGGAAAACTCCAAGGATGGAGTCTGCACAACCTCTCCTCTATGTACATCCAAACCAAACCCCTTTTGTTTCAATTTGTTCCTCTTGTCTCTCATCCTCTCACGAAGCACCATGGTAAGCAATCCACCTCCTCACTGCTCTCCTGAGACACAGACCGGCTGCCCTTGAGTCCCCCAAAGCTGCTCCTTACCCGTGATGATGCCTACCGTAGAGCCCCTGGCGCTCAGCCTACTGGTGCCCCTGGCTGCTGGCATGGCACATCGTTGGCTCCTGCAGTTTACCCTGCCCAAACCACCAGGGAATTTCTTCAGAGCTGCTCATTTTTTATTACTTTTCTTTCTGGTTTAACTCCTACCTTCCTTCCTATGGTCTGAGGCAAGGCGCTGTAAACTGACTTAGCCCTGTTCACAAAGGCATATGATCCTTAAGTTTCACATCTGATTTATTCCAAGTTTCTTGTTCCTACTCTTTACTTTAACTACTCTCAGGTACTGTTGTGTGTTGTACTCATACAGTTCTTCAGTGATTAATATTCTTATGACATTACCCAGGAGGAAACTGAGGCAAAAATCAGAAGTGTAACCTGTGAGACAAGAAGGGTGAGCCAGGGGAGTAAGTCCTGTGAATGTCGTAGTAAAACAAACTGTGCAATGAAACTCCTGAGGATTTAAAGGGTTCCTGCTCCCACTTAGCCAGCAGGGTCTTTCAACATGGAGAAGGAAAAACTATTTTCTCGGTGCCTCAGTTCAATCCCTACAACTCGCAGTTCACTCACTGATGTGGCATTCAGCTAATACTTATATTTTATTCCTCCTTCCTACAGAAGAAGAATTTAAGCCACAGAAGAATGGTTTTGCCTATGGTTAACAGTGAAGTCTATAAAACCACATGGAATTCCCAGTTGAATGCAGCTAAGCTGAAGAGAGAGGAGAGATTTGTTTTGGTTTGGGTTTTTTCCTTCTTCTTTTTAATGATTATCCATAATAGCAAGAAAATCTTCTGAAACATGGTTCAAAGCTGACAGACAACAAAATATACTTGCTTCATAACAGTAGCAAGATTGACTTTGTAAAATACATCTAATAAAACTGAGCTCTACTACTGTTTAAAAATGAGCAGGTCAAAGAATTTGACCTAACCCTGATGAATTCTGCTTAAAGTGTCTGTAGTCCAAAAAACTTCAAGCCAGGCTGTTTAACTACTGGTTTTCTGCTTGTCTGGATATCCGTATTTTCCATCCATACACAGAAAATATATATATGCCTGGGCATATAGAAATAGATATACCTATACGCTCTCATGCAAACACAAGCACAGTAGAATTAGAAACAAAACGTGGTACTGGCCATTCTTTTCAGGAAAAAGCTAAGGGATTTTTTAAAAACATTCCCTTTAAAAACAAAGAATTTTATTGCTTTGGATATGTGAGGGACAAATGCAAGACAGGAATTCTTTTGAAAAGAAGATTTTTTTTTTGTTTACCATGTAAAATTTACCAAAGAGATCTCATTTAAAATCACATAATTCATCTGCCCGTGATTGCAGGAGACTGGTGTCAGGACAATTTTCTTCAGTTGATAACCCTTTCACCTTTAAATTCTTTTTTTTTTACTTCAGGCTGTCATGTCTTCTAGAAGTGAATGCATTTAACCTACTAATACAAGACCAGCTTTAAACTCCTTGAGAAAAAAAAAACAACCTACATTTTGCTGTATGTTGTATGTAATTTAACAGTTAAAAAGGCGCTTCTATAACAAAAACTGTAATAATTTATATTCATCTTGAAAAGAAGTATGCCTTTTTCTTGCTGTTCAAAATTGAATCCCTCTCAGGTCTCATAGCCAACAGTTAAAACTCTTATTAGTTGTTGCAACAGCCAAGGAAAAATCAGCTCTCCTGATCAAAATCCCCACAGGCCCTTGATAATCATTTTTCAACACTGCATACCAGGTTCAGGTAAATCAATTCTCAAACCAAGTCTCTTTGTGTGTCAGTACTGGATATGGATGTTCCAAAGATTTTTCATTTAGGACAATTCTTTGAGAACCAATAGTAAAAGATGATTTTAGCTTTATACCGAAAGCTTGTTTATAGATGTATTTTGTGGAATATGACTGCTGATAATGAACTTGTGCACAAGGTGGTGATTTGAGGCCAGACTGCTCCATATTCACTTACTTTGTGAGGCTTTCAGCTTTATGAAAACTGTCTTCCACTGTTTATATCATACTTATATTGCTGTGGAATATGTGTGTATATACTCTAGATAATTATTATCTTTTCTTTCCCTCACTTTTGCCAAAGAAACTAGTGTACACTGCAGTCAGTGTGTATTCTTGGAGCACAACTTTTATATTTATGTATCTGTAAAATAAGCTCATCTGGTATTTAATCTGATTTAATGTTATAAATTAGGAAATAATATATAGGGAAAAACATAAGGTTTGATGGTACAGTTGCTGGCCAGTTAGCAGGCATCCAGTGCCCACCTGGATGGAAGCATCACTGAATCTCTGACTCTAGGAATATACATAAATGAGTTCAACATCTATTGGACTTACAAAAAATAACCATATATGTTAGAGTGTCCAGTAATACAGGATGCATCCCCTAGTTCTCAATATTTTGATTCCAGCAACTATTTCTTATTTACCAACATAAAAAGGCTGAAATATTCTCCCCTTTGAGGCAAAGTCCTGCCCTTTTCTGGGACAAATGCAGAAATACAGTGAACAGCATTTTTGTTCTTCCAGTAAAGATAAAAAACCCAAAACAACAAAAAACCACAGTAGAAGCACTTGGTGAGAGTTAAGCTCCTGCAATCAACAGACAAATCCTATCTGATTTTATCTAAAGTGTCAACATCAGATACACACCCTTCTTTGGAAGAGGCTAAATTCTTTCAAACTTCATTAAACAATTTAAAAGAAAAACGGCCTTTGAAAAGTACTCTTCTCAGAAAAACATGAATTGGAAAAGGGGAAAAAGTAAGAATACAGTGCCAGCAAAAACAAATCACATTCAACAGAAAAATCAAGCTATTAAATTTGCTTCCACACTAGTTTGTAATTTAATAAGATATTTGGTATTAGATGCCCACATTTACAGATGTGTGAATCCATTATCTACGATCTCTACTGAACATTTTTTCTCCCAGAAAGCTGTGAAATGTATGTATCAGGTAGAGAACCCTGGAGACCAGGCTAAACCTATTCTGAAGAAGCATCCTCATCCTCAAACAAAAGAGACCTGTGCATCAGC
The DNA here is from genome assembly GCF_000695765.1 of Mesitornis unicolor. Taxonomy (NCBI): domain Eukaryota; kingdom Metazoa; phylum Chordata; class Aves; order Mesitornithiformes; family Mesitornithidae; genus Mesitornis; species Mesitornis unicolor. The sequence continues at coordinate 26,580 of NW_010191529.1, forward strand.
AGCTTTAATATACTTGTCTGCTCCTGTTACACTGAATTAGTCGCCAATATGAATACAAACAATTAGATTCAGACAAAACCAGGCTTTTTCCTCCAAGCTTTTTTTAAGAATTATATCTGTCCAAAGATAAACTCTCTCTTAAATCAAGACAATTTCAGTAAATCATTTTGGCTGATGACATCTGCACTGTAGTTTGTGGCCCCTCAGTAATCCATGGAAAACTGCTAAAAATTCCCACAGACCATGGCTGGTTGATATAGCTCTTCTTCCTTATATCTATGTGTCTCTACAAGGGTCAGTAACACATTTGGGTTTTTCCTATGCTCTGTTCTTTTTTTCATCTAGAAGTTAGAAATAAATCTGCTACACAATGTGGATTTTTATGTGAATTTTATTCTAAAAGGTTGTCAGAAAAAATGGACTGTTGAAAGGCAAGTAAATGAAGAAATGGTGTCAGATGAGGAGCAGTGCTAGGAAAAATGTCCTAATTTGAAGTGGCAGTGTGGACGATACAGTTGGAAAGGGAAGTGGAAGCAGTGCAGAATGGTACTGCAGAGTGAGAATATAAGGAAATGAAGTGATGTGAGATTTTTGGCAGCGGCAAAGCTATGAAGAGCTGTAAATCTGAGTTCCTAGAGCCAACTTTTTCATGAATGGCTTTTAATTTCAGGTATCTGAGCTGAAAAAAACCCCCAAACAATGAAAAGCCCAACTTGGAAGGAGGACCAGTTATGCAGAAAGTGTTGAGAATGAGCCCCTCTTTAAGTTTGAAGATGGTTGTGTAATAACTGAGAAACCTCAAATTATCTTGTTTTCTAAGTATAATCAGATAAATACTGACTCTTGAAGCAACTTCACTGTTTCTGAATTGGCATTGAAAGATCTAGAAACTGTAGATCCCTGAAAAATATTATCATTTAGGCCATGAAATTTATTGTCTTCAAAACATACACTTTCATTAGAGAAATTAGAAGCCTAAAAGAGTGTAATATTTGTTTTCTGGTGCAGATGTTTGACACTGAGAGCCTTATCATTAGATAAGAGTTAGAGTAGCTACCATCCCACATTCTCCAAACATTGCCAGATGGTTTGAGGACTAAGTAGTGAAAAAGCTCAGTCTTCAATTAAACAAAACAGTTTGCATCTTTATTGTACCATTTGTTTAGTAAGCTGACAGGGGATGCCTTACATCCTTAAATATCAGTATTTAGGCAGCTGCTTAATTAAATTCTCAAGGCTGCATTTTGATGGGGGTAATTCATTTTAAATGAACAACAAACATAAGCCCTTTCTTGCCCTCTTTTTCTCTTAGCAGATAATACTTTGTTATCAGTTGCTTCTGCTGACCACAAATAACAGTGACAGCTTTAAATGAGTCTCTGAGCTCTGCAACTCCCCTCCATCCCCTACAAATCTGTCTCAAGATCTGATGAAAATTAATGTAGGTGTTTTATAATAGCTTCAAAAGAAAAAATACATTTCTGGGTCCTTTGTATGACCCTTAAGTGTCAGAATTTGGTCAGGAGAATACCCTTGTTTAGCAGTGGGAAGAGTTTTCCTGAACAAATTTTATCTGTTTATTTTTTATATCATAAACCAATTATTAATATTTACAAAAGGTTATTTATTATATAAAATTAGAATAATTTAAACCTAAGAGTTTTGGTTTCTTTTCCCTTATTGAAATTCATCTTACTTCCTTTGTATATCTAAATGGCCACTGTCATTTTTCAAGGATGTCCTGATTAAAATTGTCAGTCAGAAAAAAAACATGTGCTGCATGTATTTTTTGCTGACCACAGGTAATACAACAGCAAGTAGATGCTTTGGCCCAAACCTGAAATGTGGTTCAGTTCAGAAAAAGACTTTTTCTCAGGCAGAGATGTTTTAGTGCTCCTTATTCAGATATCCCTTCTTTCTCTAAATGCTCATTTCCATAAATGATCTAAAATAAACACAATTATGCCTATTTTTACCTCCCAGTCTGACAGTTCTGGAGGTGCCATTCTATCCTATCTCTAGTGTGGCAAGGAAATAATAAGGAAGAAGAAACTGATAAAAGTTATCAGTTTATTTATTATTCATTATATACATATGTAAATACACCTATTTAATATCCAGGTTTACTAAATGTAAGAGGTACCCAAGTCAAACATGGCTCTAGTGTAAATAAGGCAGTTTAACAAACTTCAGAGGATGTGTCATAAGAAATAATTATGTCCTGTTTTTATCATTTGAATTACTTAGAGATGGAACTGTCTTTCGTTTAAATTTCATAAAGCTTAAACCAAATTGTCATATAATGGTAATAATGATGATGATGTTGATAAGATAGAATTGTTAGTCATGAAGGTGATTACAAATCTTCAAAGTTGATCAACATTTTCTAATAAAAGGTGCTCTATCCTGTAAAATATTCACCAAGATTATTCTTCATTTCCCATTGTGATAATTCCTGTGGTCATATCCCAGACAAAATTAGCTCCTACTGACTGCAGTGGCTTGTCCAAGAAGCAACTAATCTTATCTGAATTTCACAAATACCTCAAATGGTAGCTTGTGACTTTGATTACTAGAAGAGTAGACCTAATCAGATTCTTTTCCTTAAAACAGTGGTTCATTTAGATCCTTCACTGCAAGAGATCAAAGCTGTTTCTTCTCTCTATCTGCAGGGAAGCTCATTAGCAGGAGGTTGTCAGGGTTGTAATCACACAACAGTTTTACTTCTGGGTTATAACGCTTTTCCTTTCTTATCAGTCTGTGAGGTCCAAAGTGAGAGGAACAAAGTAGGTATCACTGACATACAATACTTCTAATACTTTCAGAAAGCACTATAGTTATTCATTTCTTCATTCTGAAAGCATCTGGCAAATGTATCTTAACTATATAACCACTTTGAAGGAAGTTTTATCTAGCTTCTAAGATTTTAAAATAAGCAGCTATGTAAACAAGTTACTTTCAAATTAAAACTTCATCAATATGACTGCATCATATACTTCATGTACTAGCTACTTGCACAAATTTATCTTAAGGACTATGTGTCATTTACTAATGTCCCTATCATCATTTCCATGTATATTTTAAAATGGAAAAGGAAATTAAAATATGTTCCTATTGTAGACCACACAGGCATCTAGTACAATAGTTAGACTGCATGTTTTGCAGCTAGGAACTATTCAACTTTAATTCTGATACTGTCATTGAAATGTTTCGTACTTTCAAATACATTGCATTTACTAGCAAATGCTAGATCCTGATTCCTATGTCATTTTCTGTGTCCCACACCATTAAATGCTCAAGGTTTTTGACTACTGAGTTTTGATTAGGGGACCACATTTAATGATAATAAATTATTAGTGATTAGTGATTAAATTAGTGATGATGCCTGGACACTACTAGGTAATTAGTGATCGAACAGGATACTTGACAGGTAAAACAATATGTATGACTTCAAATTTGCAAAATACTGCAGATGAAGTACTCATCCAGGTGGTCAAAATATAAGATCAAAACTTAAGTTACAAATAATACAAAACATGGTGACATGAGATATAAACACTTTTTAGGCTCTTCTAATGAGAAATTATTGAAAAGTAACCACTTTCCTGTAACTAGGAATGACCTTTGGCCAAATTTTCCCCCTGAACTCAAAAAATCAAAACTTAATAATGTGCCTTATATCTGTAAAAAGTACATGAAAAAAATATTAGGATCTGCCTACACTGAGTAATTAATTGTGAAATGATGAGACTGGAACAGTCACTGAATGAACTACTCATGGAGCCAAAAGCTGAATGACTGCATCTGTATGTGCAAGGCAAAAAAATTGAGAGTAATGTCATCCCAACATGGTTACACAATTTCCAAGAACTGAGCCACTGCCTACACCACACTGTGCTATATGTCTATAGCATTCCTCTATGGGTCTAAGTCTTCCAGGTCACTTAGAGCTAGCTCAGTAGTGATGTAGTTTAATATAGTGTTTTCTACAGCAGTGCCATTACAGGTTCCTCCATGTTCAGGAATTGCATGTTGGACCATGTTTTCTGCCTTGCTATTGGGTAAGCTACACTATTTCCTACTTCATCCCTTTCACAAGCTGATCCATGCAAAATACTGTTACTGCCTCTCACGTCTGCCTCTGGGGTCCTCCTGCCATTTTGTCCTCTACTGCTGTCCCTTCAAATTCCCCATACCAGGGCTCTGCTATTGCCTACTGGCAGCAGCTCTTTCTGACCACCATTTCAGCTGTCTCACAGAGAGCAAGTGGGCTCCAGAGCTCCATTCTGCCTCACAGTTAACTTTTGAGGGTGACATGTCTCACAGGCAACATGTGTTTTCATCTTATGATCTGTTTTCTCCACAACTCTCCAGAATCTACTCCCAAAGATATTCTCTGTACTAATGCAATTGAAATCATGCTTTAGCTTTAAAAAAAAAAGATCCAAACAAAAAACTCCCCATAGAAAAGAATGGAATAATTAAAAAAAAAGACAAAGGGAAATTTAGGGACAATATACATTAGAAAAGAACATTGAAAAGTGTCTTACTTATAAGAATATTATAGTTTTAAAGAACAAACCTTTGCCTCTTCTCAAACCTGAGATTTTTGCTCTCCTGTATAATTTCAGAGATTGAAGTTAGTATGTAGTTTAATGTGATCTGAATAGCAGAGAAGCAAAACACTGTATAAAGCCAGCTGGAATTAGTTAAAGCTGTGGGTGCTCAGAATCACTCAGGCACATATGTTGGTCCACCCTAATGCCTTATTTTAGGGTTGAATATCTGTATTTACTGAGTCATACGGTTCCCTAC
>NW_010191529.1:31425-35959 GCF_000695765.1 Mesitornis unicolor
CATGTTAGGCATCTCAAAAGTATTTTATATCTAATTTAAATAAAATAAAGAAGAATTCATTTCAAAATAGTCTAGGGATTAAGGGTTTCCTGAAAAAAGTAAAGAATAGTGGCGAGGGCTTTTCTTCACCTAGCTATGCTGAAGATGAGCTGAACATGTTGTGTTTTCTGTTTGCACCTTCTATATCTAATTTACCTGCTCTGCTCAGAGGATTAGAATGATGGAAGAAAATCATCTTGATCCCCTTTCCAAAAAATATGCTTTCCCAGAGCACAGAAAGGGCAATGATTTTAGGCATTTGAAAATACAGAAAAAGATAACTTTAAACATTTACATACAAAAAACCTGAAGATATATTTCCTGAAAATTTACCTCACTTTAACGATGTGCATGCTAGGATCAAGAACTACTTTGACATACAAAGGATATAAGGACATAGTGCGGTTATAGCAAATTCCAGATGGTGAAGTTTGTTGTACTGGTCAGTGATATTTTCTAAGCTGAATTTCAAAAAAGTGCTCAGCACTGAATATGTGTCCATATTCCTGTGCAAAGGAATAGAGAATATTTGGCCAACTGGACTGTGTGATTGGCAGAGCACTCAGAAGTTTCATTTTGGAAAAGAAATGTCATTTCATAGAATGGAACTTCCAGCAGACTATTCCACTGCCACTGCAGAAGGGGAAAGATTCTCTAATTTTTCCTTTATTTAAAAGTAGAATACAATATTATTAAAACATGGACATGTGAATAAAGGCTTCTGATTTCTAAAATATTATCTTGTCAAATTACAGGATAAAAACCTAACTGAATACTTTCTGTGGGTCTATAGACTTCTCCATTTTATTCCAATGACAACATTATGGTATTTATAATTAATTTTATATCAATAGTTGCTAGTTAATGCTCTAAATGTTCCTATTAATTTACCACCAGTAAATTGAAAAGTACTTTTACAAAAACTGTCAAGGAAAATTACCTTCATTTTATATGAGGTGACTTTGAAGCACTGCGCTTAATTAATTTAGATGGTCACCAATATGACTCTGAATGAAAGTATGAGATAAAACCAAAGTAGGCTTTTATACTTGTGTCAATAACATTAAGCAAAATAATATTTCAAAGCTAACACTGTTAGCAGGTCAAGATGTGGAAAGGAAGCAGCAATAGATACTTCTTCCCTCCACTTTGTACTAGATGTTGCAAAAAGAGGAGCAAAGGAAGATGGAGCATGCAGGACAAGATAATTTTTAAAAAGTGAAAACCTGGGACATTGTAGTTGAAAATCTATTGAATTTTACATTTTGAAGATTAAAGAAAATCAGAAAAACAATTTTAAAAAAAGTTTACATCCTGGAAAAAGTCCTGGTCTTCCCTTGGTGGGGCATAATGTGAGGAGAGTAAAACTGCAGCTGTGTGCTTGTCTTCTGGAAAGATTGTGACCCAGGTATTGAAACATCCAATGTGGAGTTCAGCTTGGTATAGTGTTCTCTGACAGTTCTGTTCTGAATCAGGATTTCTTGAGCTACAGTCAAGGAGAAATGTATAAGCTGTTTTAGAGGCAGCTCTTGGACAAGCATCAGTCTATATCCTACTGAAATCATCTGGGACAGGAACACAACTGAAATACTCTGGCAAGAAACCTCTTTTCAGCTTATGGCTGGTTCAAGGATGGAGTGCTTTTGCACTTAAGCAAATAGACATGTGTCTTTAGTTGATTAATAAATCAGTTAAAAATAAAGCACTATAATACATCAGAGGGTTTTACTAATCAAAATTCTGAGTATTTTAAATATAAGCCCAGGCTGATCATTTTTAGATGAACTTTTAATATCCCTAATGTCTTCTGAATTTTCAAATGAACTTAGATTAACGAGTGATGATTAATCTATGCATCTGTTCCCAAACCTATCCTTAGATTTCTCACCCTTTTCTTCACAGGATGTCTTGGCAATTGCCATGAGCTCCATTTTCTTCTAACAACTTAGATATTCAGGAAGAGAAGAGAAGAGAAGAGAAGAGAAGAGAAGAGGAGAGATGTTCCTCCCATTTCCCCATTAAAATTTCTCATTATTAGCTTTCCTTAATAAGCAAACAAAGAACTTAAAGATACCTTAATGCAGACCTACAGCTCCTAGGGCTTTATTGGATCCATACCATCTGTACATGTACTTCAGGCAACAACTTCCAGAATGGAAAAAAAAATAAAATTGGGATTCTCTACAGGTCTCCATTACCAAACATTTTGCCCTCAATATCACCTTCAGAACTGGTTTGATCTCTTCTACCCACACTGCTTCATTTGCTTTAGATTTTCTGTCTTGTGCATGTGCAGGAGCTTGTGTTTATGACCACAGTGAGGTGTTCCAAGGAAGCATGACTTCACACATTAACACGTCTTGCTGTACATTCGAAGGCATAGCATGACGCACTGTCAGTAGCAAAGAAGAATGGTTCATCACTCAGCATGACACTATGTTCTTCACTTGTGTGAAATGGGAATCACTTCATTCATCACAGACAGACTTGCTGTATATGGAAATCTTACCTCTGAAGCGATGAAGCTTCTTGAATTGTGATGAAGGTATGGAAAAAAGCGAAAGTAAGTCTTTGTCTCCATGTTATTTCAGCTAAATCTATTTTTTTATTTCTTTTTATTGCACTGAAATACTTGATTCATTTAACTCTCAATGGTACAGCTGGTATAAATATTTTTTATAACTTGTTTTCAACATTAAAAATCTGAAAATATCCCATTAGAGATATCATATGACTAAAAGCTGAATTAAAGGGTGACAGGAATATGGCAGTAACAGAATATATACCATTGTTTTAATTTTAAAGTGTATAGAATTACCTTATTGTTCAAAATATTCACTCGCTTTAACTAGCACATATTATTTTAAGCAGCATAACAAATATGTAACATTCTGCATACCTTCATATTAGAACCTCCTGAGAACTTTTGACCCATATAAATACATACATATCTTTAATTTTCCTTTCCAGGTTAAAACCAAACTCTGTTCATTTTTTTTTTAAGTGAAAAGAAAACCAATTTCAAGTACAATATACTTGGAAATTTTTCAGAAATTATTTTTTAACTTGAATGATATAAAGCAGATTACTTATTGAAGGATTGTGGTATAATAATATTTAAGTTTTATGGAGATCAGAAAGATCAAGTCAAAGAAAATAAGTATTATATTTACAAAGAGGAAACAATACAACCCAATACAGTCTATGATTCTATGATTCTGTGATCTTATAAGTCGGAAGTTGGAGGACAAGGGAGTTCTCTTTCTGTGATTGGTGGATGGAGAATACATTCTGTTTCGCAACAAAAAGGGACACAGACATAGGCATAACAACATCTTCTGCTTTCCTGGAAGAGTATTAGATGTGTTCAGGACTGTGCCAATGGTGGATAGATTAGACATACTGGGTGGAAGTAAAATGTGAGCCAGGATAGACAGTTGCACACTGTCATCATTTTAGGCTTGAAGAAATTCCCCTAGGTTGGATAACAACTTTAATATACTGCAGCAAGAGAAGAGCAATGAAGCTGGTGAAATGGCTGGAAGGAATGTTCTATGAAGAGTGGTTAAGGACTTTGAGTTGCTCTAATTTGAAGAAAAAGAGGCTGAGTGGTGACCTCATTGCTCTCTACAGCTTCCTGAGGAGGAGATGTGGAGAGGGAGGGAGGTGTAGATCTCTTCTCCCAGGTATCCAGTGATGGGATGAGTGAGAATAGTTCAAAGCTGTATTATGGGAAATTCAGACAGGACATTAGGAAACATTTCTTTACTGAGAGGGTGGTCAAACACTGGAACAGGCTTCCTAGAGAGGTGGTTGATGCCCCAAGCCTGTCAGTGTTAAGAGGTATTTGGACAATGCCTTTAATAACATGCTTTAATTTCTGGTCAGCCCTGAAGTGGCCAGGACAATTCATAACTAGATGATTGTTGTAGGTCCTTTCCAACTGAAATTTCTATTCTAATCTAGTCTAGTCTAGTCTAGTCTAGTCTAGTCTAGTCCTATTCCATTCCATTCCATTCCATTCCATTCTATTCCCATTTCTTCTGCAAAGAATTTTTCAGTGGGAGAGTATAGGAGCGAAGGGTGTTCTCAGTAAGAAGTTGTGCTGCTGTTAAAGAGTCAACTGTTTGGTCAATGCTTTGGCATGGCCATTTCGCATTTCCACTTCTGCAGTAGTTCACGTTTCTCTCAGGTAGGGCTTTCAGGTCATGGCTCATGTTGCTGGCCTTTCTCTAAGAATTTCCCTGGCAAAGGAGGCAAAGGCAGGCAATGATTTCTGGAAACAGGCTTGTGATTAAGATAGGGACAATATTGGAACCTGAGACAAAATACATTCCATCTACAGATGCATTTGCACTCTGAGTCCATTGTGGAGAAAGCTTTTCTTTTGTCACACAGAGGGAGGTGTTTTTATTGTTACTGCAGTATCTCTGAAAGAGATAGGCCCATAATGCCTAAGCATTGCTGTCTCCGTTTAAGGGTTAGAGAGAGAGAG
>NW_010191530.1:0-12287 GCF_000695765.1 Mesitornis unicolor
TCCCCTTCCTTCCCCCGCCCCCCCCGCACACATTGGTTAGAGCAAAGAATGTTACCCAGACCAGATTGCTGTGTATGTAACAAGAGGATGTGATGTCTTATGCCCAACTATGGGTCTTGTGTAAACCTTCCAAAATCTTCAGTAATTATATAATTAAAATTACTTCTCCGGTATACTGACATTTAAAAACAGAACCCAACAAAAAAACCCCAACACCCCCTAAACAACGAAAAGTACTTCCTGCTCTCAATGACATGCACTGAGGATTTTCATCACTGATGTTCCACATGCAGTATATGGAATTTTTTTAACCCCACTGTTTACTTAGATGAAAATATAACATCTAAAAGGCATTTGGAAAGGTGTGCTTATGCATTAAATGTTGTGATTATTCAGTTTTACATTGGACTGCCTGTCTCAAACTGTTCATATGTTATTAATTTGCTATAGATACAGGCAGAAACTTTTTCTGTTAAAATATGAGTCTGCAGTTTATTTGTATTACTCTGATGTTTTGTGGAACTCTACATTCACCTAATGTTTGGGTTTTTTGTTTTTTTTTGTTTGTTTTTTACATTGTTCATTGCTGTTTATTACACAGTGGTGATAAAATAGCAACAAAATCAACTTCCACAGTTTGATGAAATTACTGTTCTGTATGCATCACTGCTAGCTTTTTCGTTGCATTTTTGAAGGTCAGCTTCACTAGGTCTTACTTGCCCCAGAATGTATCAGGAGCATTAGGGTCTTTTGTTATTGGCGTTACATCTACATTTGGGGTGCATCTAGTGCAGTTCCTATCTCAGAATTTGCGAGGTTTGATCCACTATCTCTGGAAGCTAATGCCAGTTTTACCTATGACTTTGATCGCTTTGGGCAGGGCTGTTACTGTAAAGGATGATGAATAACGCTACTAAATTATGAGCTAATATACTAGGGTTAGACTATACAACACTAGTCAGCGGTGACTTTTTTCTTCTTTATTCCCAAGCAATGTAGGTAATCTTAAAAAAAGGCTGTACAAAAGAAGCAGTGTAAGTTATTAGGAAAAGGTTTCTATTAAACTCAGATTTATTTTTTTTGAATTGTTATTGGATAATGTGAGTGCAGCTGTGATTAAATGAAAATTATGCTTTGTTAGTAATTTCCTCCTTCGTATTACAGTATGGTACTTTAAGTACAAATGTGGAACAGAGTTGATAATGTAGCATGTAGTTAATCTTTGGAACTTCTTGTTTCATATCAATTAAGTAGATTGTTTAGTAAAACTTGTACGAGGTCTTGCGCTTTATTTATTATTCAATTCTGCATAAGTAGTGTTTTGCAACTGTGTAACAGCTGTTAGATTTTCACCACTGGATAAAAAACAAATTATGACTCCTGATATTAATAAATCATTAGGGAAAAAAAGGGTTTTATAAAAATCCTCCTTCAAGGTTTCCTTGTAAGGGTTTAAAAATCATGCATACAGTGTTTTACTCTGTGAAGTGATTCTTATTTTAATGCATTTTATATACGTAGCATGAATAGATGTAATGAATACATAATCATGCTATCTATATTATACATTAATAAACAGTGATTTCGTACCTGGTAGGGAAGAGAGATCATAAATGATTGCAAATAAAAAATTTTCTCCCCCAAACTCACTGTGTTGTACAGCCAAGATAAGATGTCATCAGGATGTACTTCCCAAGATGTTTTGCCTTATGTTTGGGTCTTCACACCTCTCTCCGTCTAAATTAGCCACTCTGGCTACACCGTGCTACTTCTGTTTTACCTTCTCCCTCCTGATCTGCCCTCAGTCGCCAGTGGAGTTGCCAGTGGTTTGTTCTGTGGTTTTGGAGTTCTGCATGAAGGATACAGAATAGATGAGGCCTTTCATTTTCTTTAGGACAATGGTCTACCCAAAAGGAAATCTGGACTGGGTGATGTCTGTGTTTAAATATTACTGTGTTTGCTTATAGTGCTATTTTTTTCCTGGAGGGTATAGGTTTGGCTACAGTTTTAGGAAGAAAACAAGGTTAGACACTTATTAAAAAAAAAATAAAAATAAAATCTTGTTCAGAATGCAGCTAAAACTGCTAACCTAAGAGTTATCACATATGATTTTTTTTTCCTTCTCAAAATAATAACTACGTTAGTGCATATGTGCTGCTTTATAACATCAGCACATTACTGGATACAGTACTAACGTGGTTCTGAGCTTTACATCCAGTATTAAGTGCTTTTAGGGTTGGATCCTGTATGCTGTTAAGCACCAAACGTGTAGCGCCATGGCAGCTGCGTCTGCCACAATCCTGTGCATTCCTTTTCCATGGTAGCGGTGTCCATGTGACAAGGCAGTGAGCTGGCTCCAGAGCTGCCTGCGCCAAATGCTGACTGTTTTTTTTATTCCCCCCAGGTTGATTTTTGGCACAGGCCAAAAGGGAAGGGATAACACTGAATGCCTGTGGGTGTGGTGGAACTGTGGCAGCGCAGATTTAGATTGGGTTAAGCTGGGTCAATACTTCTGGAGTTGAGGCATATTTAATACATGCAGCCTATAAACCTACCTTGCAAGTTTGCTTCCCCATGCTCCCCAGTCTATTTTCCAAAGAAAACAAGACTTATACACCCATACAGTCAGTCAGTCACTCTGCAACTTCTGAACTTGTTAGGTCATTTCAACCAGATTTGACAAAGGGGTGTGAAGTTCTTAAGCTTTGTGGAAATTATTGGCTGGGTAGAGGAATAAGACAATGAAGAAAAGACATTTATAACTTATCCTCTCTACCCCTGCCAAGAAGCAGCAACCAGTTGGTCTGTCAGCATGCAAGGTAATCAAATTAGTCATTTGTCTGTATAGGGGACGTGAGGGCTTGGAATACTGGAAGAAAGAGTAGGTTAGGCTGTGTAAGGCACAAACATGTAGAAACTAAGCTCCAGTAGATTTCTTGCTCACAAAGCTTGAATTTTGTAATGTTGAGATAAGTATCTCAGGAAAGTTTAGGAGTCTTTATTTGGCCCTATTTCAAGTGCATGTGTGTAAGCATGTGTAATTACATACTCTTTTTTTAATATATGTACCAAAAGGCTTATATTGGTGTGTGCTGGACTGTAACAGTAACTGAATTAAATGGCTCTTATTCTGAAGCAAATGCCCAGACTTGCATCAAAATAACTAAATTGGTTTCAGTTTTTGTAGGATCATCCCGTATGGCAAGAAGTCAAGAAGTCAGGCATCAGTTGCTCCAGGTGGAAGTAAATCTAATTCAGCCTTTTCCATATTCCTTAGAAGAGAGTCCTAGGCTAGGAAAAGATATATTTATGTATGGATATGTAATCCTTGCTTCTGCCATGGGAAGTTTGAAAGTCTGCCTTACAGATGTAAGTTTAGAATCTATAAACTGGGTACTTTAAGTGCAACTTCTGTTTCCCAAAGCCTGGTTCTGCATCACCAGTACAAAGGAGTGTCTGGGTACCTCTGTTGTCCTTCATGTAGGACAAGTACCTAAATTTATGCAAAAGTTTTGTGTCTGATTTAGAGAGATCAAAATCAAGTTTATTTGTTCTTGGTATACAGAGTAATGTTCAATGACAATAGTTTTGGCATATTTTGGTCATTCATTAGACTATTCACATCTGTTACAGTTTCCCAGAAATACCATATTTTTTTTTTAATTTAGTTTGTGCTACAAAAACTTTACTCCTAATGGTTTAAGTAAAGAGGTAATTAAGTCTCATGCATCAGTCTATTTTATATCTTTCTGCTTCGGGGGAAGGTTATGTTCTGTGCTGCCCTCCTGCTCTGGTGCTTCCTGGGAGAATCACAGTTATGGAGTAGACCAAAGCTGTCCAATCCCTGTCAAGCTTTTCCTGCAGGTGTGTAGGGCATTAAGCATAATAAACATTATGTGCACTGAATATGGGAGGTTTAATGTATATGCATGGAATTGGAGCACTGTGAATGCTGTGTCAGCCCAGCAGCTGCTAGGAACATCAGGCTCGCACCGTACTTTACGCTGGCAGTTTCCTCACCAGCATGGCAAATCCAGGGTGCCTAGCAAGCACTGAATTTGCAGTCCCTCTGCAGAGTGACTGCTGTGCATGTGTTTTTATTCGACACATGAAGCACACCTACTCTGCCTGTCCACTGTGATATCACTGGGGAGGCCAGGTGGCAGCCAGAGAAGACTGCCACAGCAGCAGGGACAACTCACTTGGCCCACCCTCTGCTCGGGGTCCCTTATGTAAAGAGAGTGAGTGTGCACCAGGTGTATTGTAACGTGGGTCACCTGTGACAGCACTTAAACTTCCTCTTATAGCTTGTGGCTCTAAAGTAATTGGTCTGCTTGGAAGAGGAGGTAGTGTGTTCCTCTAAGGTTTCTAAATTGCATGATTAAATATATTTAGCCTTGTATATTATAGCAGATGGTGTAGAAAAAGTAAATCAGAATTGTGCAGTGTGTGGACAATTAAAGCGGAGAATAGAACGTGAATGAGCTAACAGGAGCTGAGAAAATGCAAGGTTTGTTCAGTTGACTGTCATTACCTAATCCTCTTGTGTTTTCTGGTTGTTAAGTACCTTTGTTTGTTTCTTGCTTATGTGGTGTTTCTCTGTTCAGTACCTGAATAGGAGGGGAATCATACTTACAGATTTTTAGTATTGTTCATGGTACAAAACTGTAGTATCTGAATATAGCCTAGGATTTTAGTTTGAGTCCTTCAGTTCTTCATGAAATGAGATGGAGGTTGAGGGGGAGAAAGCAAACTAAAAAAATACAGTGAAATTACAGAACATCTATCAAAATTCTGCTTTTATAATATATTGCTACTTTTAAAAAAAAGACTTTTAAATTGTTATAAAAGGAGAGCAAGATCTAGATGTAGATTATAAAGTGAAGAAGACACTTGAGAGGTATCTCCTATCGTTTAAATTGTGCTTCCTGTTAGAAAGTTTGCTGAACTTTTTTTGAGGTTATTAAAATCTCTGAATCTGGAATACTTCTTAAAAGATAACTTGCATAGTGGTTATTGTGGTTCTTCTCAATAACAAAGTTTTGCTGGTTGTACCGCTGCCTGTTCTTAAAAAGTGGTTGTTCATCCATACGTAGAAGCTGGGAGGACATAGACAGGCAACAAATGAACACTTGTAAAACATACAGCTCTTTCAGCAGGCTTTTAAGGACTAATTTTTATGCTCTCCTCTGAGATACTTTCTTTAGTTGTATTTTGGCAAGATAATTTAAGTGATTTTAGAGCCTGGTTATTAGAGGAAGATGTCATCCCGTTATTCCTGCTTCTAGCTACATGTTCTTGGCCCCTGCCTTGCATCAGCACTTGTAGCTCTCTGAACCAAATCATCACAGAAACTAAACCTCCAAAACCTCCTGCATATAGTTATCTACTCCTTTAGCCCTTTGAACTAAGGAACTGCAGCGTTTGGTGAATGTGAAAGAGAAGCGGTCATCAGGTATGCAGTTGGGAGTGGGAGGAAGGAAGTGGGGCTGCCCGTGTGCTCCCAGCTAACCGTCACATTGGCTCAGCTGTCGTGCGAGGCGGGAGCCTTGCACAGTGACTGGTCTTCTCCATTTGAGTGGAGCTGTCGAAATGCTGCTGTGGGTTTGTTCTGCGATGTATGCTATGATACATACAATGAAACCTACTGTTCGTTGTAACAGACACCTGCAGTTTTCACTCTATTGCCAGGTTCATCAGGTCCTTCCTGATGTCTTAAATGTGCAAATTCAGGCACCGCTTTGTTCTAGAAGCTTGAATGGCTGCATAGTTGTTTTCTGCCTAGAAACTTTGTTGCTGAGGCTCCTAGGTTTGTTTCTGTTAAGCAGCTATATTTTCTTGATTCTACTTAGGGTATCCTGGAAATGTGTACAGAGATCATTCCAGTACATACCGGATATAAAAGGTATTCCAATATCAAAATAATAGGGGTGTTTATCTTGTGCAACTGTTCCTGTGTTCCAAAAAAGTGATTCAGCTGTATAGCTCTACCATGTGAACACCAGTCTAGTGTTGATAGAGTAGGTAGTTTTTCCTCAGTTTTTCTGTCCTTCATCAAGCTTGGTAGGTGTTTGGAGTTGATGATGTTCTTGCAATTATTAGTGAAAACTGATTTTAAAAATGAACTAAACCTCTTATCAGACATTGCTCTTGAGCTGGGAAAATACTGGGGGTGAACAGAAAGGGTACACTTGGGTTATTCTAGCTGTAGCTCACTGGAAGAGTAGACCTTGTTATGTTCCAGAGCACTCTTTCGTTCCTAGCTCCCAAGCACAGCATAGAGAAACAAGCACTCCTGGGAATGAGGTTGGGAAGCAAAAGCTTGGTTTTTGTCCTACTGTGAATGGGCATTAAAAGGCAGAATTATTACACTTGCTTTAAATAACCTCTGTCCAGACCAGCAGAAGAGCTGAATTTGCAGTCTCACAGTCATGCTGTGTTTGTGCTTTTATACCAAAGGACTCGTTAGTGTGAATAGGTCATGTTACAGTAACTATTTCCTTTTGGTAATCCCAGTTTGTAGTGTTTGGAAACAGCCTGTTTGCCTTAAGGACTCTGATTTTTGGGTTCTCTTCAGCTGCGTGTTTTCAGCTTATACCTCTAGAAGCAAAGGTTCGATGGTTTAGCCCCTTTCTGAATAGGGGTGAGTTATAGCTTTACAGCTAGTCTAAATTTCAAGCTGTCTTTGTATTTGGACGGGTTATTGTAGGATGACAGGTTACCATATGTCAGCTGATCTGTGGTATCTGATTCACTGTAATTGTTCATGTGTATGCTCTTAGCCTGTGGCAAATGGAAGGTAATTTGAGTTAGCTTGACCCTCTTTCATTATGCTCTTTCAAGGCACTCCCTTCTCCACGTGGATTGTTAGACCTGCTGGAGTGCCTTGGCTAAAAAAATAATGCAGTTTCTGTCCTCAAGCTGGTTTGGGTGTATCTATACAGCAGTAAGGTGAGGACTTCACCGCAGTTTCCTGTGTTGTTGCTGTTTTGAGACTGTACCTTGATGAAGGAGTGAATGCTACTAAGATGGTACCCAGAAAATCAGTCAGATGTTGTAATTACCAGGTACAGGTTTTTTGGTTGTTGTGGTGGGGTTTTTGTTTGTTTGTTTGTTTTTAGGAAAACTTAAAAAGGCTTTATTAGTGCATTTTAAAAAACAACAAATAAATAGTCTATTCTGCAGTATCTGGGTACACTTCTTTCTTGTTTTTAAAGAAGCAGGTTTTACTTTATGTTCTTTCAGAAGATGCTTGGTAATTGAAATCATTCTGACACTGCAGTGATGCTTTTGGATGTTCTGATTCAAAGCCCACTGAAATCCTGGCTAGCTGAAAGATTCCCATTTATCACAAATGGCACTTGAATTTGATTTGAAATTACATGAAAGGTAAAACAAATTATTTTATTTTTAGTGCTTCTTATTTGAAATTTGATTTTTCAACAGTAAATACACAGCTAGTCAGCCTGGTTCAACAATAATATACTGCTTAAATGATTTGTGGAAAAATAGTTTTTAGCAGTCAGATATTGCCACCCTGTCTTGCTGCCTTACTGAATTTCTAAGGCTTCCAAAGAGAAACTCAGAGCTGCCTTTTGAATCTACGTCATTTCCCCTTCTCAGTTCACAGTTGAATCTGGTTAGTTAATTACTGCACCTCTGATCCTATGTGTGTATGACAAATAAATAAAGCCTCCTCCCCATTTTTCGTTCTTATTTGGCTGATGGGAGTTTTCAAGGAGGTATTGGGTCAAATTTACGCTTCCCAGGTTTCTTGTACTTGAGAAAGTGAGTAGAGAAATGTGACTTTTTAATGTACTTGAATGCGGTCTTCTTAAGACATAGGCTTTGGTGCAGACTTGCTGTAGTCCTCTGAGAGACAGAGTTGTAAAAGTATCGGCATCCCTTTAGAGAAAACTGTACTGCGGAAGCATAGGAAAATTTCAAGTTTTAATCATTTTTCTAAGAGCTGAGGACAAAATGGATGCTTTTTGGCTAGATAAGCGTTTCCTGACTATTGGGAAAGCAAGAGACCAGAAAGATGACCCAAATACTGTTGGGTCATCAATTTAAACTGTGTATAGTAGCTGTTAACATTAATATTTGCTATTAAGTTATTGTGGTCATGCAGGATGAAGGACACCAACTTTCAGATAGTTGTTATATTAGTCTTTGGCAAGATGTGACACATCACCTTTCTCAGAGGATGGTAAGATCTGTGACCCTCTTTTTTGGCAGAAAGATTCTGCTCCTTCACCTTCTTCAACAATCATTGAAGTTCAGTTATTCAAAATAAACCAGAGTTTACTCCGGAATTTCACTTGCTCTGTTTTGACCTGTACTGACTGCAGCTGCCCAAGTCAAGATCATGGACAGGGACAAGGAAGTAGCTGAGCTTCATCCCTTATGACCTTGGAAGTTGCAAAACTGAAGGTCTATGATGGTAGCCACTTATGAAAGTGAGTAGTAGATTTTTCCATCACAGAAGAACCATTTTATTCAGATTCATTTGGAGCTTCTATGGCTCCATTTTTAAGTCTCTGCAAAGTTATATAGTAATTGAGCCTCTAAGGCATATGCTTCAGATTGGTGTTCAGAGAACCTTCCTCAGCACAAGTTGTGCAGTTGTTTGGCCAGCTCAGCATCAGTGGAAAGGCAGGAGACAAGTGCTTTGGGCTACTGCTGTTGTCGGGATGATTAGAAGAAAGAGTGTGATTGTGATAATGGGTACGCGCTGAATGACTTCATGTGGCCTTTGGTAACAAGTTTAGACCCTTTCATATCTTGTCTTGCCAGATTTCTCAGCAGCAGCTGCTCATTGATTAGCCAGCATCTTGTGATCAGTAATCTGCTGATACACTTGACAGTATCAGTATGGATGCTTGCCAAATTTTACCTGAACGGAAAAGGTTGAAGTAACTGAAAAAGCCATACCTAGGTAGGTTCAGTGACTCTCTTATTAAGCTCTGTTCTGAAGATAAAGTCGTCACAGTACATGTTGATGTGATACTGGATATCCCATTTTGTCCAGATAACATTTAAACATCTGAGCTTGTTAATGTTGAAAGTATTAATAGGAAAAAATGTTTTCTGACCGCTCAGTCTCATCTGAACCTATTTTTTTTTCTTTTAAATGCCGAAGAAGAGGTGAACTTATTCTGACTTTCAGTTATAGGCAAAATAAGCTTTATATGTAACTTTAAAGGAAAATATACTGGTCATGCTAATATTGAAATAAGCACTTTGTCTTTTAGGAGCTTCTTGCTTTAGTATAGCTATTAGCTATGGTTTCTATAATTGAGCTGAAAATAAAAAAATAACACAAAAGAAGTGTTAACCTATTTGTAAAAATGTGGATAATGTGGGGAAAGTAAGAATGGAAAACTAATTTTAAACAATTTTATTTGAAATTTACAATATTGATATTATGTGGTAATTCAGTTTATGACCAGTTTTCACATTCACTTCATGAATTTTTCAGCTTATTTTTTTCTGGATAACGCTTTCAAGAAACTGGATATTTGAGCATGCATTCTGCTGTGGGTTGTTCTTACACTGATTAATGCAGTGGAAGTTAAAAATAGGTAGTGTATGGAAAAATCATGATTTTTAACTTATCTATTTGAAAGGCCTACCAAGCAATACGTGCCATCCACTGATGCTGTAAGAGTGGATTCATTACCATCTTCTTAAGTAAATCCCAACGGACTGCATAGTTTGTTTCATTTATTTCAGTCATATTAACGACCAAGATCACGAAGAACACTATGAGCTGCTAGTGTATTTTTCTGTGTAAGATTTAGAAGCGTTATGCAGTCATTTGAAATCAAGAGCAGTAACTGAAACACTGAGCATGCTGAAATCCTAGTGAGTTGGGCACAGTGATTTTTTCAGACTGAATGTGCTTTGGGTGTCACCCCAATGTTTCTTCCTTAGCAGCAAGGTTGGACCTCCAGCATTCCTCTGGACTACCGCTATTGGCAAACAGACAGTCTGTTGAAGTAGCACTGTAATGGCTGGGGAAGGCAAAAATTTTCAACTATTTTTGTCACTTGAGTGGTGGAACTAATTACCACTTAAATAACGAGCAAGTTTTAAATAGTAAGAAAAACTGATGAAGTGGTCTGTTTTAGTATCTCTGATGCTTTGATGCAGATGTATTCACTACAATTATGTGTATATACTGTGTGTTAAACATTCACTATGACTTTTCTTAATATTTGTGTGTAGGGTCCTGTTGGCAGAAAGGTTTTATTTTCAGTAATACAAATATTGTGTGTGCATTATGGTGGCTGGTGGTGCTGCTTGAGTCTGGTTACATTTTCCTTTGTAAGATTTCTGCGATATGCATGCTGTCTTTTCTCCGAAGTTCTGTAGTACTGCAGAAGTGGCAAAGTATGTTACAGAAAACTAATTTTCATTCCTCTATTTTGTGAAATCAAAATATGGTTTGAGAAAGGGGCAAAGAGGTATAGGTCAGAATAAATGAAACATTTCTTTCCAATGCATGCCTCTTCCTCCCTGACATCAGTTATTTTTCACATATATGGAGACAAAATACTTAAGTATCCCTTTCTCCAAACCTAGCCAGGCGTCTCCCAACCTAAATAAAATATGTTAGTGAGAGTCTTTATAAAAGGCTTAATGATCTTAGGGGTTTAAATTAAACTTAAAAATACTTTGTTACATTTTTTTTCTTTTATGAATAGGCTTATATGCATGTATGCATATTTAACTTTTTTCCTTTAAAGTGAAAGGAGTAATTCAGTGCTTTGCTTCCTCATTTAGTATTTCTAGTAACAGTAATGCAGTGGGTGGAGTGAGGCTAAGGAGCTGTTTCTAGTCCAGAAGGTTCCTGACTTCAGTGTGCTCTTTACAGAAATCCTTATTTTTGTATATGCAAAGAGTTTACTTGGGAAAGAGCTGTTCAGGTATTCAGTGATGTTAAAAAGATGCTAATCAGTGCATTCAACTCAATACCTTCCCCTGTGCCTTAAGGTCATGCATTGGAGTTGCAGTAAATGTGGGGAGATGTCTCTTATTCCACCATTTCTTACAGTGATTCTAGTGATGGCCTGGAGTAATTTCTGCTACTTTGTTTTACTTGTGTGGATGTGTGTCTTGCAGTACTCTTGTCTTGTAGGCTTTCAGTCCTGTGTGTCCTCATTAATCACCTGGACTGTAGTGAAGTACCGTTTTTCTGACTTCAGCAGTAGGAAATGAAAGTGTAATGAAATGAGAGGTCTTGCCCAAAGTCATGAGGGAAGTCTGTAGGAATGGTTTCACTGTCAGTTTAATCAGTGTAATTGCAGGTGGCCACCAAGAGGGTTTTTCTCTGTGGTGCTTTCCTTTTTTGGTTTTGGTGGCAGTGCATCTGTACAGTCGCCAGCCACTGTGTGAAGGGGCTGAGCGGTACAAGGCCTGTACTCTCCTTCCTGGTGGTATTGTACTATTAAGTAGTTTTAACTTTATTGTGGAACCACATCTGTGGCAAAGCACAGAATTGAACATGATGCGCTTCGGTTGCTGTGGTTGGTAGTCTAGTTTTGAACAATACTGTCTCTTGGTACCATACCAGTCGTCTTTATGGACTTATTTTAGTGCTTCTCTTGTCCCAGGATAAAAACTGGATGGTTGAACTGGGGCTTCTTGCTTTCAATTGTCATTTGTCCTGTGCTCCCAGCTGATCCCTGTTCAGGACAAGGATCACTGAATGGCTCAAAATATGGTTACGGTAGTGCTCTAATTTTTCACAGCAGCATATGAAGGTAAATAGGAATTGCAATCGACTGGCTTAATTATGCCAGGCTGAAAACTGAAGCAGCTCTTGAATTGCCACAGACACTGTATGGCCATCTGTCATTGGGGCAACAACTTGTATTCTAAGGGGCAGCTGGCAGGGTTGAGGCTTGCTTCAGCTGGCAGAGTTTTTTAATTTGCCACTGCATGTCAGTCAGAGGCCTTATTTGTGGATAAGGAAGATTGTAAGGGTTGCCTTAATTGTTTGTGCAGTTAACTTAATGTTATGGTTTAAGGGTTACCAGCCTGAAAGGGAAGGACAGGTGGTATCTGTAGGACCCTGGGAGGTCAGAGATTAGCACTGTTTCCTCCCCTTTCCAGCCACAGTCTGTAAAAAACCGAGGAGGCCCGAGGTTTCGTGGGCTTTCCTGGCTTCCTGGGCTGCTTCCTGTCACATTTCGGGACGGCTGGGCCTACCTCCATGTGCTCAGCAGCATCCACTACCATCCGCTCCCTGGCGCCACTGCGCTCCCTGGTGACGAGACACA
>NW_010191530.1:12418-13500 GCF_000695765.1 Mesitornis unicolor
TTTTTTTTTTTCATTAAACTTGTTACAGTCTTAACTTCCAACCTTGTGCGAAGCATCTTTTTCTCTATTCCCTTTCTTTTAATCCTCTCCTGGGAGGGTAGGGGACAAATAGAGAGAAAATTCTGCTCCCTGGGCTTGCCCTGAGCTTTAAACGGAGACAGGATAAATTGGCGCCCAATGTGGGGCACGAGTTTGGAAATTATTTTATTATTATTTCCCCAATGAGACAAGTTGGAAGTGAATACTAAAATGGCTCTTGTAACTGTGCTTCTGCGAGGCCTGTTACAGAATGCTTTTGTGACCTCTGTTAATATTATCCTGGTATCTGTCACGCTGACTTGCCCTGTCTCCGTATTTTATTGCCATATATTTTGGGCTGTGATGGATGCGGGCTTGAGTTGGGTTAAGGCTTTACCTGAGTACCTTGGCCACTACCTCATAAACATGCTTATGAAAAACGATTCTGTTCTGTTCTTTGCCTGGCAAGCTTGAGACACGGGTTTGGAGAAATGAGGAACGGCTATTACAATTATGTTTGGTGGTTCTTCATTGTAATTCAAATGGCACTAATTGTAAGACTGTGGCGTGGTCAAGTCTCTTTGTGTGAGAATAATATAGTTTTAAAAGCTGCCCTGGTGGCTCCGACTCCGGTCCCATCCCTGGCCCTGGTTCTGGTCAGAGCTCTGGCCCGGCTCGGGCTCCGGCCCTGGCACTGGGTCCGGCCATGGCACCTGGCCCTTGCCCCGATGCCCACCCCTGCTCTGGCGGCCGCTGCCCCCGCCCCAGTTTTGGTGCCGGGGGGGGCGGCCAGCAGGGACACAGGAAATGTGGTCCAGTTGACCCCAGTCACCACCCACCGGAAGTGCTCCAAGAAAATGGACTGCCCGGTGAGGGGTGAGAATTTAGACACACAGGCAGGAGAGGGACCATCTCAAGGGGGATCACAGCCAGAGGTCAAAATTTTCTCCCTGAATGAACTACAAATTTTACGAAAAGACTACGCCCGGGGGAATGGTGAATCACTGATGACATGGCTGTTGCGGTGTTGGGGCACTGGAGTGGATACAAAAAGACTGTATTGG
>NW_010191530.1:13962-14729 GCF_000695765.1 Mesitornis unicolor
AGGGCTGACATAAAAACCCAGTTGGACGAGCTGAATGATAAGCTGTTCCCAAAGGAGAGAGAAAGTGACACCCGTTCTTCTGAATGGATCCACGTTTCACCACTTAGAAACAGATGTTTTCCCAGAAGATTGGCTCAAGGCAGGGAGTACCCAACACAAAGTTCTCTGTGGTACACCCTGATCGACTATGGCGAGACTATGGATAGGTGGCACAACAAACCCACTGCTGTTTTGCATGCCAGAGTACAGGAGCTGAAAAGTAACGCTGCCAGAGAGAACCAACCTAGGAGAATGGCTGCTCCCGTCAACCGGGATCATTAGAGGGGCCCTGCCTCCAGCCAGGTGGAGGAAAGGGATAATCGAGTTTACTGGAGGGTGTGGATTCGATGGGCTGGCACATCAAAACCTGAGAAGTACAGAGCCCTGGTGGACACTGGTGCACAATGCACTCTAATGCCATCATATCATAGAGGAACAGAGTCTGTTACCATCTTGGGAGTGACGGAAGGGTCTCCAAGTTTGACTGTATTGGATGCTGAAGTGAGCCTAACTGGGAATGACTGGGGGATACATCTTGTTATAACTGGCCCAGATGCTCTGTGCATTCTGGGCATAAACTTTCTATGGAAAGGGTACTTCGAAGACTCAAAAAGGTACAAGTGGGCTTTTGGGATAGCAGCTGTGGAGACTGTGGGCATTGACCGGCTGTCTGCTTTGCCTGGCCTTTCAGATGACCCTTCCGTAGGGGGGCTGATGAGGGGGAAGGA
>NW_010191530.1:15633-15860 GCF_000695765.1 Mesitornis unicolor
GATGAGGACAGAATGTGCTTTATACTGCAGCAGGAGTTGTGCTCCTACTTGGAGCCTCCGGCAAAAAGCACCAGAAGAAACTTGAGGCCACCCCTTAGGATTTTGGAGTCGGGGGTATAAGGGCTCTGAGGCCAACTACACTCCAAATGAAAAGGAAATACTGGCTGCCGCTGAGGGAGGCCGAGCTGCTTCAGATGTGATTGGCACTGAGGCACAGCTCCTCCTGG
>NW_010191531.1:0-203 GCF_000695765.1 Mesitornis unicolor
TAATGTCTCCAGCTGGGCAGCGATGTCTTGCGATAGGGCTGCAGCTCAAATAGACTTCACTTGGCGCTGCCAGTTGTCCTGTTTCCATCCTTTTAACCATCCCCATAGGGCATGAGTCTGTATAGAGGTAAAGTGCTGGCCATTTCTCCCTTTTAGCAATGTCCAGGGCCAGCTGGATGGCTTTTACCTCTGCAAACTGGCTC
>NW_010191531.1:343-14029 GCF_000695765.1 Mesitornis unicolor
AGTCACTGCATTCCAGATTTTCTTCCCCACCTCAATTCAAGTTTCCACCTTAAAGGCCAATGTCGGCTCAGGTGAAAATCCCTGGCTTCCACACCATCGTAACAATTTCTTCCTCTCTTAGAGAGAATACGTAACAGGATCCAAACAATAGCTCTCTCTTCCTGGCTTATTTGTTGACCCGTGTTACCGGCCGACTGCTCACCTCTTCTCTGAGGTCTCCGAGGATGTCCTCACAACGCTGCAGCTTTTCCTCCGGATCACTCGCTGATCCCCTGTGTCGGTTCCAGCCGCACAGCCCCCAGTCGACTTATTCCTGTCTCGGTGATTCCATCCACTCGGTTTTCCGCTTAGCGTTATCACGTCGGGGTCACCACTTGAGGAGGAGTGACACATAACGGACTCCAGACAACTCTATGAGAGTTATAAAGTGAAGACCTTTATTCTATCAGAAGCTCTGCTTTTATAGTGTAAAATCCCTTAGTCGCCCTACATAAACTTTTCTATTGGTTACATATGTGTCCATATTGTCTAAGCTAATACGTGACTGGTTACTATCTTACACACATGTCACCGCCCACATCCTTTTTCCGGTTTGGTTTACTTCCAATTCCGGGTGGTTTACTTCCAGGTCGTTCTCTTGCTGCATTGCCATACTTCCTCATTCTTTTATGTTGTAGATCCTGCATGGAGAGATCCCTTATTGTATGTATTTGCTTTTATTGCCTTTAGAGTGCAGACAGAAACGCATTCTAGTGTAAACCTGTGATTTGTTCCCATCTCTGAAGAGTCTGATTCCTGGGGTTTGGCTATTTCTTGGATCTGGGGAAGGGGGACGGGATATGGCAGCTATTTGTGTGCCCCAAATGTGGGAATTTTGCATAGTAGCTTTAAAGGAACGACCAAGGGTTGCCAGCTGGAGAACCATGCCAACAAGAAGTTTCCTGCAGCAGTGACTGCTATTAGTTTCCTAGAGACAATGTCTGCTTCAGGCAAGAGAAAAAGCACAGTATCCTGAAGGGTATTGCCTTTTGTGCAAGTACGATGAAGGGATAGTGAATTCGGCCCAACTGGAAACTGAGGAAGCGGTTTAGCACGTTACCGGATGTTACCAGTCATCTTCCCAAGTCTCTTGTTACCCTAAGCTGGTATTTGTGCTCCAGGTTTTACTTCTGCATTCCTAAGACTTACGGAGCTGTATCAGATGTACTGATTAAAATTGCAGACGTGCAAATGCAATTCTGAGTACAGGATTAGTGCTGTTATGTCTATATTCGCGCAGTCTAGTTCTATGTCAGCTACATCAGCGTTGTTTGAGTGGTCACATTTTCCAGTCTTTTGACAGACCTGCCTCTCCACCACAATTCAACATGGTTTTGCCATGTCTTTCTAACGTTGTTTCTGAAGAAGTCAAGTATGATGAGTCACGGTGTGTCTTGAACAAAGAGTGCAGCAGCGTCCTGGTCCCCACGAAGCATCTGCAAGCAAAAAACCCTGAGTTGATGTGGCTCTGCATATAAACTTTGGAGATAATACTGCAGTAGTTGTTGCAGTGCTTTCAGGCACTTCCTAGGAGTTCCGTATGCCATGGTGTTGTGACATCACAAAGCCCCACTGTGACTTGCTGTGCCACACCAGTGGCAGCAGCAGGGGCAGCGGCAGCAACAGCAGCAGCAGCAGCACCATGGTGCGAGCACAGGGGGCTGTGGTCCTCACCCACGTCCTCTGCCTCCTGGTGGGCCTGCAAGCTCAGGCTGCTCCAAGACAAGCACAGAGAGCAGGTAGGCAGGTAGGCGGCCAGCACCCAGCCCCAAGCTGTCTGTCGTGGCATCCACCGAACCTCAGCGGACAGGGAATGAACACTTAGGTTTTAAGAGCTCATTCATGTGCTCTTACCTAAGATCCTCCTAAGGCCTTCAAAGAGCTTTTTGTGTCTTGAGGGCGCTGCACAGATGAGTTGTGAATATTTCTTCACCTGATGAGCTGCTAGGTCTCTGCAAAAAGGTCACCCTTTTCTAGCTGTGGGAACCTGCACCTTTGTATGTGTCCTGTCTCATTACCTCACCCCTTCCAGTCACTGCAGGTGACTGAGAAAGCAGTAGATCACACCATACAGTGGAAACTTTCCTCACCTGTTTGATTCCTGCAGTCCGTCTTGATCAGGACACTTGGTGGAATCCTGAGCCTGAGCCTGAACAGCATCTCAGAGGTAAGTATTCAGTCTTCATTTGTTATTGGCCCTGAGAGGCCCTGTGTTTGTTCATCTGGTCCTTCATGGGTGTTGAAAGAGTTTTGAAAGCTGCCAGCTCCCAGCCAAGAGGTCGCCAGGCCCCTCTGCAGGTTCGGAAATCTCAGCCTGTGTCTGGGTCCCATGTTATTGCCTGAGCCCCTTCCAGTCATCACAGGCCACGAAGGAAGAGGAAGATCACAACATGCAATGGAAACGTTTTCCATCTCTGCTTAACTGCAGCTGTTCCTGTACGTGGCAGGTACCCAACTTCTCGAGCTGAGCCTCAGGGCAATCCCAAGGGTAAGTCCCTTGAGCGAATGAGCATTTATATTTTAAATGTCTGTTCATGTGAAATCTCACTACTTCCTTGGCTGCTGCTCAAGCACACAGAAGAGCAGAGAGGGAATGGGTCCAGCTGAGCGATGTGCCCCGAGGGGCTCTGCCATGCAAGGCTGTTTTTGCCACCCGCTCTGTCCCTGTGCTGCTCCCAGTGCCCGCTGCAAAACCAGCAGAGATGTCGGGGTTGAGTTCAGAGCTGGTGTGAGCTCTGGGGAGTCCTTTCTCCCAATACCTCTGTACCTGGTTAGTGTCCACTTCAGGCACCTGGTAAATGTTTGTAAGATGCTCCTGCATGGAAGGGAGAGAGGAGTGCTCTGGGTGATCCTGTGTTTGGACTGCACTCACTGTCGTTCAGATCTGAAGAAGTCTACTGAAATATTTCACGGGAGCTGCTCTGTCTTGCGATCCTTTGCAGACGTGGCTGGAGGCGATGGTTATCCAGATTCCCAGTGGGGTTCCAGAGCTGACTCACAGGCAAGTCGTGTGGGTACGTCATGGCTTTTTACTCCTTTGAGAGCTGCCAGCTCGAATCCCAAAGTCAGCCAGGTGCCTCTGTCCGTGTGAGAATACAGACCTGCATGTGTGTGCCATGTCACTGCATGACCCCCTGCTACATTCTGCTCTTCGGTTATAATGGTGTAGATCAGAATGTGTGATGGTAGCTTCTTGTGGGTGTTTGCTTGCAGATGTGGCTGGAGGGAGGCCTTTACCAGCTCCTCAGCAGTATCCCAGGCAGGATCCCAGCTGGTATCTCAAGGGTGAGTAGTCAATCTTTATTATATACTTTACAGAATAGTCCTTTTCGGTATTTTATTGTTGTCATTTTTCAGTATTTTTATTGATTCCGTCCTTTCTGTTAATGTCATCAAAGAGGAAAGTGTCAAGCTAAAACAGGGACATGTTCCCAAAAGATACGTGAAGTTCCAAAGGAAATCCTGGAAGGGCTGGGGAAAGCCTGCCAATTCTGCAGGCTCTCCTGTTTGTGGCTGATTTTTAGCCTGAGGACTGATGGCTGTGAGGGGGCCGTGTGACTGTTGGTGGTACTCCGCTTGAAAGAAGCTAATTTCCTGAGCCGTGAGAGGGCCAGCATGCTGCCCGTTGCTGGAGGGGAGAGGGCCCTTGAGCGGTGGCGAGGATGCGCAGGCAGATTTGGGTGGCTGGGACCTACAGATGGGATTGATCCCTTGGCCAGGGTCAGAGCATCTCCAGCTTCACAGCCTGGTCCGGTCCTGTTGCTCTCCTTGGTGTCTGCAGACTCTCAATGACACCTCGACGTCAGGAGTCAGTTGGAGCTGGACTCCCAGGGGAGGTTGGACACCTCACATGAAGGTGGCCCTGAGAGGTTAATTCCATCTTGGGTGATTTGGGTTTCAGTTTCTAGTTATGTTTCAGAAAACCTGGCTGTGTTTTTCCTCTTGTTTTGGGGCTGTTCACTGCTGCCTGTGAAAGTACCCAGAACACTGTTGCAAGAGCTTGGAGTTCAGTCCACTATGTGTGTCTGTTCCCCTTCCTGGGAGATGGAGCTGGCATGGTGGGACGTGCTTCTCCAGAGGGCTTTTTCCCAGCTAACTGTCGGTGGCCTTTCCCCACCCTCTTTGAAGGAAGTCATTTAGCATTGTCTTGCAGTTTGCCAAAAAATGCTCTGCAAGTAACATGAACAAGATCACATGCCATTTCCTGGTTCCCCAGCAGGTCAGGTTTTGCTGTCCATACTGGTAAAATGAGAAGTGTCACGCGCTTAATTTTTTCTCTAGGAATGATGAAAGTGTTTAGTTATGAGGTGATGATTGCTCACCTCCCACTACAGCCGGTTCCCAGGAATTTAGGAACCTTACTGTTTTGGGAATGAGGCCATCTGAGGGCTCCAACCCATCCCTGCACCACGCTGTCCCAGGGCCAGACTTCCCCAGCACATGCGTCGCGGTGAGAGGTGGTGAGGAAGCGGTGCCGCAGGAGCCAGGCACCAGCCCATGGGCTGGATCCAGTCTTTCAGCCTCAGGGAGGTCCTGGAGGGGCGTGCTTGGGAGATGTCTGCTTGGGAAAACCGAGGTGTTTCTGCTCCATCCCTGCAGTGCTCTCCCTGGATGGGCCGCAGGTCCCCAGCACACAGTCCTGGCCTGCACCCGCAGGAACACAGCGGGTGGTGCTGGTGCAGTTGCTCCCTGGCACACGGGCTCTTCTCCAGGAGAACTTGAACTGATCCTTCTTGTGCTCTGGTGCTACGACACCAGAGCCAGAGACACCAACCACTGACAAGAAAATCTTTTGGGCATGTGAAGCGCACTGTGAGGTTATCCATAGCGCAGAGCCCAGTAATGTGTGGTGTTGTCTCTTCCCCTACAGGGACAGGCGCTCAGAAAGAGGCAGAGGCTGCTGGTGATACAGAGTGGCACAAGTACATTATCCCAGTGACTGTAGCAGCTGGGGGCGTGTTGCTGGCTGGCACAGTGGTAGCTGTGATATTCTTTTGCTGGTGGAAGAAGAGACACCGGTGAGTTGGCTTTTCCCCAGAGTTCTTGATTGGTGCAGTTGGCAATCAATTATTTGCAATGAGAGTATCCTGGAGTGCCAAGGCAGCACTCTGTTGAGATTTCTGCTGTAAGCTTTTTTCCCTGGCCTCTTAATTTCTCTCAGTGAGTGGTCTTTTCTGAAATCCATTTGTACAGAAGTACCCAGAGAGGTGGAGAAGCACGGGATCAAGTGGATACTGACTCTACCAGTGAAAGTGAAGATCAGACTGGAGATGAAAGCGAAGCAGAGTCAGGAGAAAGAAGAAGAAAGGATGAGGTTGCCCAAGAAAATGTGAGAGACGACAGCAGCTCCGAGCGATCACCGTGGACCTCTGTGACAAACCTCACCCAGCTGTTCATCAACACGAGCTCAGAGTGCTCATCTCTGCCCAGTTGCCCCAGCTGCTCTCCCACTGTTGGTGCCACCTCACTGGACTTCTGTGTTACTCTGAACTCACTTGAGCCTAAACCCTACTGGTGTCCTTGTTACCAGTACCAACAGGGATACTGCACATCAGATGATTATGATTATGATTAACTGTCATGGTTTAGGGCTGGGCCAGCCACTAAATCCTGGACAGATGCTCTCTATTAACCTCTCTCCCCTCCCCAGAAGGGAAGAGAAAAGAGAATAAGGGAGAGAGTCTTTACGGGTTGGAAAATAACTAACAGATGGAAAATAACTAACGGACACAAGCTGCAACACAGGAGGTTCCACGTAAATTTGAGAAGAAACTTCTTCTCAGTGAGGGTGACAGAGCACTGGACAAGGCTGCCCAGAGAGGTTGTGGAGTCTCCTTCTCTGCAGACATTCAAAACCCGCCTGGACGCCTTCCTGTGTAACCTCATCGAGGTGTTCCTGCTCCGGCAGGGGGATTGGACTGGATGAGCTTTTGAGGTCCCTTCCAATCCCTAACGTTCTGTGATTCTGTGATTCTGTGATGTAATGAAACAATAATACTGATACTACAGGATAATCATGTAAATAGGAAAAATAATGAAATATATACAAATCTGTACAAATATATACAAAACCAATATAAAATTGCTGCTAGTTTTCGGCAAGTTCAGTCACAAGTTCTATTTAGCTCAAACCAGGACATTAACCTTAGAATCAAGAATAAATATTTTTTTGCAGAAAGCAGTGAGTCCTTGGCTGTTTTGGCCATTTCTAAGGTCAAGGTATAATGCACAGAGCTGGGACCAGCGCTGGATCCGTGACAGAAGCTTCGAAGACCCACAGTCCTGTTGTCCCAGCACTGGCCTGGTTTCCCAGCTGGGACTGCCAGCAAGACTTTTGTCCACCAGAGTGAATGTTCTGCTGAGACGCGAGGTACGACGGGTTGTCCTTGAGCTGGCTTGGGATGCTCCCTGAATGAGGATGGACTGGGCTGAGGGCGAAGGAGGGGCTGGGAAGGATGGCCACCCAGCGCTGAGCATGCCACCTTGGAGATGATAAATGAGCAGAAAGCAGAAGCAGGGCTGACTGGGAGAAGGCGTGGAAGGACTGCAAACAAAGCCAGTCTTACCACAGCTCTGCTCTGCAGCTGTGACCGAAGGGGTGCAGCAGCATGGCAGAAGAGGCTTTCTACATCCTCCTAGGCTGCCTTGCTGGCCATGACGAGCATCTCATCCCAGCACTTTTCCTGCTGTGCAGAGCACTCACCCAGCCTGCCCGGCTGCTGACCTGAGTGTCTGTGCACTCCCACAGGCAGAGCTGTCTGCGTGCCTGCCGGCTCTTCCCTCAGCGCCTGCTACTGCACAGGGTGTCGGCGGCCAAACCTCTAATTCTCCGTACAGAGAAAGTGTCCAGGGAGAGTGGCTCTCTGAGGACGACTGCCATCTCTGCGTGTGCAGGTTATTGCCAGCAGCGTGCCAGAGAGACGCAGGCGTGAGGGTCTTCTTCTGCTACCAGTAGCAACAGATCAAGAGTTAGAATCATGGAATCATAGAATGTATTGGGTGGGAAGGGACCTTTAAAGCTCTTCCAGTTCAAACTTGCAGTGAGCAGGGACATCTTGAACCAGTGCTCAGTGCCCCATCAAACCTGGCCTTGAATATCTCCAGGGATGGGGCCTGCACCACCTCTGGGCAACGTGGGCCAGTGATCAACCACCTCATGGGGAAGAGCTTTTTCCTAAATCCAACCTGAATCTCCCCTTTTCTACTTTAAAACCATCACCCCTTGTCCTATGTTCCATGCCCCTATGAACAGCTCTTCCCTAGCTTTGTTATAGGCACCTTTCAGGTCCTGGAAGGTGCTCTAAGGTCCCCCCACAGCCTTCTCTTCTGCAGGCTGAACAGCCCCAACTCTCTCATCCTGTCTTCATACGAGAGCTGCTCCAGTCCTTTGATCCAATGTCCCTTTTGTGCTGGGGACTCCAAAGCTGAATGCAGTACTCCATGTGGGGTTGCACCAGAGCAGAGAAGAGTGGTAGAATCACCTCCCTCCATCTGCTGGCCACACTTCTTGTGATGCTGCCCAGGATGGGGTTGGCTTTGTGCTGCAGATGCTCATTGGTGGCTCATGTCCAGCTTTTCGGCCACCAGTACCCCCAGTCCTTCCCAGCACATCATCTCCCAGCCTGGATCGGTAACCAGGGTTGTCCTGACCCAGGTGCAGGACCCTGCCCTTGGCCTTGTTGACCCTCATGAGGTTCCCCTGGGCCCACCTCTGCAGCCTGGCCAGGTCCCTCTGGCTGCCGTCCCGTCCCTCTGGCAGATCCACCTCACCACCCAGCTTGGTGTCATCACAACCTTGCTGAGGGTGCCCTCGATCCCACTGCCTGTATCACTGATAAAGATATTAAACTATGGCCCCTTGAGGGACACCAATTAACCAACCACCAACACCCACCCCTGCTGCACCTGGACTAGTTAACCAACCACCACCGCAGCCCATGAGGAGCACCAATGAAGTCAATGACATGATTTTGGGCTGAAGGTGCAGGACCCAGTTCAATGAACACAGGAGAGCACAGGAGACCTTGCCTGAGTGCAGATTTGCTGTGAGCAATTGCACTGAGAAATCTCTTCACCTCAAAGGAAGGAGTGGGGATGCAGTGACAGCTGCAGTGGCGCTGGTAAAGGTCCAGGGCACCTGGAGCACCAACACGATGGATTCACACGAGTCAGCAGCATCTCAGCATTGCATTTTGTAGCCAAAACCAGAGGAAGTTGCCAGATCATTTGAAGGACTGGATGACCCACAAAAATGTATGTCCAGCCATTGAGCAAGGAAGCTTTTCCATTCATGTATCCGTGTGCTTAAATGTTTCGGTCCAGAAATAACAAACTCCACCTGCTCCACTCTGAGATCCCCATTTCCAGAAAGAAGGGCCACACACAAGAATTTCTCCAACCAGATCTGGTCCTTCTGATGTCCTCTTTGGGAAGAGGAAGCACAAACCACAGACAGTGGGTCTAGTGCAGCCGCATTCACCACCTGAGTGTACCTGTGCAGGGCGATGCAGAGGAGATGGGAAGAGGTGACAGCGTTCGACCGATCACCGGTGAGGTCCAAAAGGACTTCTGTTCATTCGTGAACTCTTTGGCCTCAGGTGTTCTGCTGCTTGTTTTCCTCACTGATTTCAGCACACACATCAGCAGACTGGTACAAGATTTGTGATCCCAGACAAAAAGGTTGGACTTCTACACTGACTCCAGCACTTTGGGGGGGTTTTCCCTGTTTCTTCAAGAATCCCCTCATTACTCAGTGTGTCCTTTGTAGCGCGGTCATCCTCCAGCAAACACACCCATGGGTTTCACCTCACTCTTGTGACATCCAGGGTTCTGACGCAACCAGAACTTCAGGGTTTATTTATGGATATAATTTATACCCTTTTGCACATAAGAGTAACCTGTGTAAGCATATCTACACAAGTGTGTTCACAAATGCACTCAGAGGCTGTACCAGTGTAATAATTTAACTGAGGGCACAGTGCAGTACTGACACTGCTGACAAGAACTGAACTACTCTGACCTCCCCTTTCTGTAATAGTTCCATTTCAGAGCAGCCATCTCAGGAATCTGTAAAAAAAGCAGAGTCTCTTCTTACCAGGGCACTCCTCGTCGTCTGGATCATGGGCTCCTTTCCCCCAGCTATGTTTTTTGTACGTCGCTGTCTCTTCCTCTGTCTAATACAAAAAAGACAGTAATAAGATTTTCATCCTAACAGCATCAGCTGAGCCCACACAGATCTGGTTCCCGAGTTCTCTCTTTTTATTACTGTTTGGTTTTGAAGGGATTGACCCCATTTGTGGACACACTCTTCCCTCAGCCCTGGTACTCCTGCCATTTCAGAGTCCCAAACCTCATTTGGCGGAGAATCAAACCAAGCTCCCAGAGCTGATGGATGTGAGTTTTGCCTTTTCCCTTCAATTCCTGAAAACAGCCCAATCTGCTGCACCCCACTGGTTACAGGACCTATGAGACAGCGCCTGGACCACACTTGTACCCAGCATGAACTGTGAGGAGAAGCTGAGGTCCTCAAATTAACAACTCACCCAAGTGAGGTTTGCTGGATTACCCCTCACCAAAGCCAGCAAGAGTGTCACCCTGCAGGAGAGTTTGCTGCCAAGGAGACTGAACAAGAGAAGAGGCAAACTCCTCCATCAAGCATCACACAAATGGTGTCTTTCCACTTCAAGAAGGAAAGAAAAGAAATGATCTCTTATGAGTGGAATAAAATATGCCCTTTAAAGGCCAAAACCTGTAAAAGTCTAGGACGGGAATTCACGGAGGCCAAGAGGACAATGCTGGACCTGAACTACTGAATGTATGAACTCTTCTCATGTTTTTTACTGCTCTTTAATTTGCCATCTTTTGGGAAATCAGGAAAGCGGAATCAAACAGGTTTCCATGAAACTGTTCGCTCCAGGAGGAGGCCAGTTCAAAGCTCAAAGGCTGTCACAAGAGCAGGTAAACGCTGGGAAATGCTGCGAAAGACAGAACAAAACAGCAAAGATCTCTGTGCTACTGCAAAGATGAGAGTTTTCCCACAGGTTCAGTGCTCTCTTCATTTCACAAAAGGCTGCAGCAGAAATGGGAAGCGTTGAGAACTAACCCAAAGCTGAGCAGAGGTGCAGAGCAGCTGCCATGCAGAGGAAACTGCAGCAGGATTGCATGTGCGGGGAAAAGCACCCAGGAGTAAACCTGTGGGAAATGGGCTATTTCTACGCAGACAAAGTCAAGCCCCCACAAAAATCAACCCTTTTCAGGAAAAAATGGCCCATGGAGGATTAACAGACTGACCCAAACCCGTGTAGGGCCATGAAGCCTTCCTGGGCTCTGAACTGTCACTGCCACTGTGTGCATGTTGTCCCCAGGCAGGGGTTGGGTACGCAACAGCAGCAGCTCTGGGCGTCACCACACCTCCTACCACACAGCTGCTCTCAGGGCCCATTGCACTCATTCCTCCAGCCCAGGTGTCTGCAGAGGAGCTTTCGGAGATGTCTCCCCCTCACCTCAGCTCCACCCTTGCCTTTCTAACAAGGAGGTGTCCAACAAAAGGCTCGGGAGCCTGCAAACAGCTTTGGCAGATTCAAGGTGCCCAACTGAAAAGCTGCCCCCAAAGCTTCCCTCTCCACTGGGGTTTCACTGTGCCCCTGCACACAGTGATGCCTGCACAGCTCTGGGTACCCCCGACAGCACTGGCCGGAGCACCCCGCAGTGCCTTGGATGTGCAAGCCCCTGGATGCTTTCCCTTGCAGCTCTGCTCCCCTGGGTGCCCAGCACTGCTCTTTCTCCTTCGTCCTCCTCTCTCCCCCAGAGAAAATCTCCTCCTCAGCAGGGATGTGCAGCTGCAGCAGGGCACACTGCAGGGACCATGAGGTGCCCGGGCCACAGAGAGCAGGGCTGTGCAGCCGAGCCAATGCAGCAAAGCCTTGGGAGAGGGCTGCCCTTGGAGCAGGACTGCAGCTCCAGCCTGCGTGCCTGCAATGGCCTTTCCCTGCCCCAACAAAGCTCACCCACTGCTCAGTGGGGATTTCACAGCCACCAAGGAAAGACCTACAGCATCAGACCCAGTGGTTTGCACACAGGGCTCTACCGCAAACACGGGACTGCTGGTGTTAACAGTCAGGCTGAACGGCACTGGCGCTCCCTGTGCTGGAGGAGGCTCTTGCCTCCAGTCTCTCTCGAAGCCTCTGTGCCCGATTGCTCCTCCAAAGCCCCCTGGGTCCCTGGAAAAGGCTCCTACGGCAGCAAGGACAAAGCCTCACATCTCGACCCAGGCTCTCCTGCCTATGCCCTCTCCCAGTCGCACCCACTCAACCCCATGGCCCCCTCAGTGCTGGTGGTGCTGGGGCTGCAGAGAGGCACCAGGCATCAGGACTGACTCCATCAGATCCACAGTCGAATTTAGATCCTCCACTGCAGCAGTCCCTAAACCCACAGCTCACTCACAGCCTCCTCCATTCTCACCCATCTCACTTTGCCACACTCCCCCAGACAAAGCCGCAGTGGCTGCAGGGGGAAGCTGCAGGACTCGCGCAGCCGCTCAGAGCATCTGTGTGGGCAGGAGCTGAACCACCCCGCACCGCAGCTGCCAGGATCCAAACACAGGAATCAGCCTGCCAGAATTTGGGGTTGGGCTGCAGAGCGCTATTTCTGGCGTTGATTAAACATTTCAATAATCGCACAGCAAACTAAATGCCAGAAATGCGTTATTAGCTCCCAGATGATTTTGAGACCGATTTCTTCTAATATATGTCTACACATATTATAAAACTAGACTGTAAAATTAATATACACACACATAGAAACTTCATCACCACAGTCTTCTGTATCTTAACATCACCTTTTTGATCTGGCTGCTTGACTTCCTCATCTAAATCCTATTTTCTCAATATTCGGTGAATTCAAGCAAAATTTAGCTGGAGGGATGGCAATATGAACATCACATTCCTATCTCCATCTCCTTCCTCTTGAAACAAGATGATTTTTTGGGCTCTCAATGTTTCACCAGTACCAATCAAGCAAAATCTTTGCTGAAGAGATGGAAGCTACAGCTGCACCAGTCAATTCAGTGCATCCATGTCCATTCTCTGGCACAGTCTGTAAATATTCTTTATTAAAATATCTTCTGAGTCAACACAGTCACATCCAAACAGCCTCTTGAGAACGGTCTCACTGCCCCAACCCCAGCCCTGCTGGGGACAGCGCTAACCAGGCTGACACTGCAAGGACAGAGCTGACCATGACACCCAGGCACTTTTCCTGGCAACACTGCACACAGCGGCACAGACACAGACAGGCATGAGCTCAGCCATGGGTGACTTTGCTCAGCAAAGCTGGATCTTGCCAAAGATCTCTGGAGTGAGAACTTGCACTAAATCAAACAGAAGATGACCAAAAGAGCTCCGTGCTCACAGTGCAATGTGCACACGTTTGCACTGAGTGCTTTTTACAGGCTCCAGCACTCCACGCAAACTCAGGAAAGCTGAAAGCCCCCAAAGAAATGCAAACCCCACAGGATCATCAGCAGATCTTTGTCAAGCTTCAACAGCCACCACCATCTCTCCACAGATCTGCTGGAAATCAAGGCACACACGCCCCATCTCTAGGCACTCACCACAGCAACAGTCCCTCATCAGCGCTGTGATCAGCTCCACTGGCCAAAGGGCCCAGACTGACGTTCCCCAGTGTCTTCCCTTCCAGCCAAGCTCGTGTTGCATGGGAATGAAACCTCCTCCTTCTGACTTATCTCTGACTTTGAAAACTTCACCTGGGAAAACACGAGACAAGGATGAGCAGGCTACTTTTCAACAGGTTCTCTGCTCAGTGCTTTAGGATCATCGTCCTACTTTTTCTTCATCAAAAAAAGAAAAAAAGGAAGTAGGACTAACAAAGATGACTGAGGGAGTGAAGCATCTCCCTTATGAGGGAGCTGGGGCTCTTTAGCTTAGAGAAGAGGAGACTGAGGGGTGACCTCATTCATGTTTTTAAATTTGTACAGGGTGAGTGTCAGGAGGATGGAGCCAGGCTCTTCTCTCTGATGTCCAATGACAGGACAAGGGGCAATGGGTGCAAACTGGAGCACAGGAGGTTCACGCTGAATATGAGGACAAACTTTTTTACTGTAAGAGCTACAGAGCACTGGACCAGGCTGTCCAGGGAGGTTGTGGAGTCTCCTTCTCTGGAGACATTCAAACTCATGGACGCATTCCTGTGTGTCCTAGTCTAGGTGATCCTGCTCTGGCAGGGGAGTTGGACTGGATGAGCTTTCAAGGTCCCTTCCAACTCCTAATATTCTGTGATTCTGTGTGATTCTAACACTGACCACACGTGGACAAATGTGTTTCTCCTTGTCATTTAACCTCACCAGAGAGGACATCTGGAAAATCACCAGAGGACGCTCAAAATCTGGAGGAAGGACAGGAATACCAAACTAGAGATCTTTAAAGGTCTCTCTTCCTCTTAGACTTTCTGTCTCATTCTCACTTCAGACATACACATGACAGAGCATTGTAGGAAAATACTGCAACATGTTACTTTAAAATACCTTTTTGAAAAGCCGTTTTTTCCATCCATGTTGGACACAAGGCAGGCGAGTAACTCACTGAAGATGCGCAGCTGCTGTACTCACAATAAAATAACAGTCTCGATTCC
>NW_010191532.1:0-52478 GCF_000695765.1 Mesitornis unicolor
ATTGCTTTATGAAGCTAAAATTAGTGAACTGGCTCCCCGCGGGCATTTCGTCACATGTGTGCAAGCCTCAGATGCAGATAGTTCGGATGTTGACAAGCTGGAGTACTCCATTCTGACAGGCAATGACCAAAAGAATTTTGTAATTAACGGTAAAACTGGTATTATCACCATCTCAAACCTACGCAGGCAGACGTTGAAGTCGCATTACAATCTTAACGTGTCTGTTTGTGATGGGGTTTTCAGAAGCTCAGCCCAAGTCCATATTACTGTAACCAGTGCCAATATGCATAGTCCTGTTTTCAGCCAGAATGAATATGAGGTTGAACTAGCTGAAAATGCTCCATTGCATACTTTAGTGACCGAAGTCAAAGCAACAGATGAAGATTCCGGTGCTTACGGCCACATCACTTACCTCATTGTGAATGACTTTGCCAAAGACAGATTTTATACAAATGAGAGAGGGCAGATATTCACCTCTGAAAAGCTTGACCGTGAAACACAAGCAGAAAAAGTAATTGCCATCAGTTTCATGGCCAAAGATTCAGGAGGAAAAGTTGCTTTCTGTACTGTTAATGTAATACTTACAGATGACAATGACAATGCTCCCCAATTCCGAGCAACAGAGTATGAAGTAAATATTGGATCTGATGTTCCACGGGGTACTTCTGTCATTAAAGTCTGGGCATCTGATGCTGATGAGGGCACAAATGCAGACATTACATACGCTATTGAAGCGGAGTCTGAAAATGTTAAAGAGAATTTAGAAATTGATTCATTGTCTGGTATAATTACTACGAAAGAAAGCTTAATAGGTTTAGAAAATGAGTTTCTGACCTTCTTTGTTAGAGCAGTCGATGGTGGATCCCCCAAAAAAGAGTCAATTGTTCCCATCTATGCTAGAATACTCCCACCAGAAGTGCCTCTTCCAAAATTTTCAGAGCCGTTTTATTCTTATACTGTTTCTGAGGACATTCCAATTGGGACTGAGATAGATGTTATCAAAGCAGAGCATAATCAGACTTTAGTGTATAGTTTGATTAAAGGGAACACTCCAGAAAGCAATAGAGATGATTTTTTTGTGATTGATCGACAGACTGGAGAATTGAAACTTGAGAAGAACCTGGATCATGAAACAACTAAATGGTACCAGTTCTCAGTTCGAGCACAGTACACAAATAAAGATTATAATGTTGTTTCCTCAGTAGATGTAAGCATTCAGGTAAAAGACGCAAATGATAACACACCGGTTTTGGAGTCCAATCCATATGAAGCATTCATCGTAGAAAACATGCCAGCTGGAACAAGAGTCATCCAGGTTAAAGGAACTGACTTGGATTCAGGACTCAATGGGCAGGTTACTTACAGCTTGGATCCTTCTCAGGAACTAGACATTATAGAGTCTTTTGCCATAAACATGGAAACCGGCTGGATTACCACTCTCAGAGAACTCGATCATGAGAAACGAGACAAATACAAAATCACAGTGGTTGCATCTGATCGGGGTGAAAAAATTCAACTGTCTTCTATGGCTGTGGTTGAAGTTGCTGTTACGGATGTGAATGACAATCCTCCACGCTTCACTGCAGAGATATATAAAGGAACAGTGAGTGAAGATGACCCTCCTGGTGGGGTAATTGCCATTCTGAGTACAACTGATGCTGATACAGAAGAAGCCAATAGAGAAGTCACTTACTACATTACAGGTAAATCTTTTTGAGTCAGAATAATCATTTAAGTCGTCCTAGAATGATGTGAGATATAACTTAATCTTCCATGTTATTGAAAAGTATTAGAAACCACAGTTCTGCAAAGAAAGAATGTATGTGTCCTAATGTGAATATTTAAAACTTCGGGGGTAGGAGGGGGAATTTGGTTTAGAAAATAGGTCTTTTAGCTTTCTGTTTCACGTTTGCCTAGCTTAAAATGCTTTCTGTTTCCTATATATATATTTTATTTTAAAAATATGTATTTACACTGAAATTAGTGAAGTAGTTAAAGAATGAGTGAAAGAAATGTCACAAAATAATAGACTGTTAATTTCCAGTGGAATATTTTATTGTTTTCATTTTGTAGTATATGTCTTGATGCTGTCTATAATGCTACATTAATTTCTATAGGTTCTGTGGACTGCAGTTAAATCTGTTGTATGAGCATCTGCTGACTATTTCTACCTGGAAAATGAAGCCATTTCCCTATAAAGCCGCAGAGAGTGGCTGCTTATTTGCTTCTATATTTTTTCTCTTTAGCTATAACTTAA
Source organism: Mesitornis unicolor (assembly GCF_000695765.1). Lineage (NCBI taxonomy): Eukaryota > Metazoa > Chordata > Aves > Mesitornithiformes > Mesitornithidae > Mesitornis > Mesitornis unicolor. Next base: position 2,258 of record NW_010191532.1, read on the forward strand.
TGTTGGTAAAGCAATAGTAGAAGTCTGTCTCTTGTCTTTAATTCAGTGTTTCTTTTTGTATTTCAGGAGGTGATCCCTTGGGACAGTTTGATACTGAAAATATACAGAATGAATGGAAAGTCTATGTCAAAAAGCCTCTGGACAGGGAAGAAAAGGATAATTACCTTCTAAATATTACAGCTACTGATGGGACCTTTGCAACTAAAGCTGTGGTGGAGGTTAAAGTCCTTGATGCTAATGATAACAGCCCTGTTTGTGAAAAGGTAGGCACAATCTTGTATCTTCCGTGTCCAGCTGTTTCCATATGTAAAATATAAACTTTCTCCAAAATTGCTTCTCAGAAGACTGACAAATAGGCGTTTCTTTTATGCTAGGAATAGAAATTCTGACTATTAAGATAGAATGCTGCCAAAGGAAAGCTATTTCATGGACAGGTTTCTTAAAGAGAAATCCATAAACAATTCATTGTTGGAATTTTAACACTCAGTGGGTATTTGAAGAGTATAAGGAGAATTGTAGTACGTTTCTCCTGTGTTAATGCATACTTCTCCAAAAGGAATTGTTATTACACTGCAGTCATGATAGTTTATATGCTGGTTTCTGAAGGAAGTAAAGTCTCAAAAAAAGGCTGTATACTATCACTTAGTTGATGTATTTGTGTTTTCCGTGATTAGAGTTGAAAAGACTGGAATATTATCCTGCAGTTGCACTCAGCAGCACCAAGAATCTTTAATTCGTTAATGTTTCCTTATTACAAAGCCATCTATGTTACCAGACTTGATGGTCTGCAAAAATGGACAAGAAAAATAAAGAAGGGGAAAAAAATCAGAATTGTAGACTCTGCAAGACATATAATTGTGTTATGATAAACTCCAGGGTTTTCATAGTCAGTTTTTGTTTGGTTGGTTGTTTTTGTTTCGTTGTTTGGGTTTTTTTTTTAACTTTTACCTATCTTGTTGAAAACAGATTTCATGTTACTGGGTAGAAAGGCAAAATCTTTTCTTGTTCTGGGAAGGATCAAGTATATACAGTGAGCATTTGATTCTTTTTCTTAGTCTATGTTTATGTTGGTTACTTTTATGTAAATGATTGCAATTATATGCAGATTGATAAGTCAATGTTTTTAGCTTTTTTCATTTGTTAATATTGGTTTTATATGGCTCAGTCCTTCTAATTTAATTCACATCCCTGACAAGGATGAGCAGTAAGAGTTCTTAGTGCCTTTAGATTCTGGATGTTTTTTTCTTAGTTTTTATTTAAACTGGAAACATTTATTTAATGCCATTAGAAAAAAGGCGAGTATCAATTTCTTCCAGATTGAGTCAGACCTAGAAAAGATGATTTAGCAAAAGAGGAAAAAATAAATTACCAAAAGCTTATAACTCCTGTTTTGGGAATGCATTTAATTATTAGTTAATCAGTTTAAAGAGTTAGAATTCATAGCTCTGCAGTGATACTCAAGAGTCACTGCGGTTGCAGTACTAATTACCTTTCTGAACAATCTAATAAATGTGTGGTAATTAATTAGAAAATTCTAAGTTCTTTTAATTTTCAGGTATTTCACCCTTTAATTCACTTCATGTGTTACTATTAGAAATTCAAACAAAATATTACCTCATATGTCATTCCTTCTTTCCCTTCCCTTGCCAAGTTTTACTTATTTCATATGTTTAGTCTTTCAATGTAATTTTTAATCATGCAGACTTTCTACACTGATTCTGTTCCTGAGGATGCCCTTCCTGGCAAGCTGATAATGCAGGTATCTGCTACAGATGCAGATGTTCGTTCCAATGCAGAAATTGCTTACACACTTCATGGTACAGGAGCAGAAAAATTCAGACTCACTCCAGACACAGGTAATAATGCTTTATACGCTATACGAAATTCCAATCATTACCTCATTTTATAAAATGTTTTACTATTGCATTAAGACATACATAAATGTCAGTACTTTAAGCTTTCCATTATGGATTAGTTTATTATATAACTGTTTAAAATGTGAGTTTCTACTACACAGATTCTAGTAATATGTTGAATAGAAGCCAGGGAAAATGCAAGTAGTTTAATATATGAGGAACTAAAGAGTAAATAGGGTAATTGCCCTGAAGCCAGAAACTTCCGTGCTTAAGTGACTGGGGTAAAAGTGTGCTATAAATTCTGTGCATTTTATATTCATTGTAGTAGTAGCAATAATGGTTTATAAACTGAAATATCTTCATTCAGATTCTCTTTACCATCATTTGGTTTAGCATATTAAATAGGATGAGGTTAGATGGAGCAACAAACTTCCTTTCCATAGTAAACACCAAAAGTTTCTCCAGTTTTATTGGCAGCATTATATAAATGAGATTAACTTTTTTTTGTCCATGGCGTTCGTGTCTTCTGGATTACAATAAAGGTCGAAGCTAATGCCAAAATTCTGTGCTCTGTAGGCTGAAGTAGGAAGGGAACAGTCAACAATATAGAAAAATATAAATAAGAAATACAGATACATAGTGGAAATACAGAGAAGGATATTCGAATACTTCAGGGGCAAAATAAATGAGAAGGATTTAACTTCATGGGGTTTTTTGACTTTAAATGTCACCTCTGTGCTGCGCTAGCGTGTTGTTACATAAATTCAGAATTGGTGGTACTAGAATACTCAAATAGTATCTCAGAATACTTTTTTGAATTGATTAGAGGAGACAGTGGCTACACATTGTGCCTGTCATAGTGTTTTCTTCCACATTGGAAAGAAAGTATGTGTTCGGCTTCTAGGGGTTTGTAGCAGCAATTCATATTTCTTAGTGTCAATAGCTCTGTTTATTCATTGACTGTTACAAAAGTCATCTCGGTAGCTGTGGAAGGAACACAACTAAATAGCCCAGGGAAACCATGTGTACCTTGCATTTTATTAAAGCCAAAGTTCTAACATTTCATTTTCCTTTACACAAAACCACACAGATTTGTGCATGTGTATGCATTCTTTCTGTACCATTAGGTGGTCTTACTTTACTTAATTCTTCTTTCAGAAGCATTTGAAAAAAAAGGCAGAGGATTTTAGTTTAATCTTTTAAAGCTGAAAAGGCAGGCCACTGACATGCTTTGCCCAAAATGGAGTTTGTTAGTGTAGTATAGTTGATGACTTAGCCACTGATTAAATGATCGTCAAAAAGAAAACTACATTTAGTTTTTCTGAATACAGAGACTTGAGTGAAAAACATGTCAGTATACCAGGAACGTTAGGTCTTGCAACTCACATCAACTTATGAATGTTATTCTGTTTATAGGTGAACTGAAAACATTAATGCCACTTGATCATGAGCAGCAAGCAGTTTATTATCTTCTAATGAAAGCCACAGATGGAGGAGGAAGATTCTGCCAAGCTAATATTGTTCTGACTCTGGAAGATGTGAATGATAATGCCCCAGAGTTTACAGCTGATCCTTACTCCATTACAGTATTTGAAAACACAGAGCCTAAAACGCTTCTGACAAGAGTGCAGGCAACAGATGCAGATGCAGGTATGCATCCTTTGACCAGTCATGGTCCTTTTTGTCGTGGTCTCGAAGTTACAGTACTGTTTATTTAGTCTTATCCTGAGAGGTGTTAAGTCTTTCAGTGGAACTGACAGATGTTCAATACCTCTCAGGATTAGACTCCTGAAAAATTATATTTAGGGCTACTAAATGATGTAGCACCTGACTTTCATGTGTGAGTAGCTTGTAAAACACCCCTTTTGTGTCTCTGCAAAAAAGAGAGAGTGCTGTGATAAAACTAGGTTGCTGAATGGAAGATAACAGACAGATGTTTTCACACTTCACTAGTCGTGGAGGAGCAAAATGTTTGGCCCAAAAACCTATGAATTTTTTGTTTGTTTTTATACAAAAATGTTGCCAGAAATTACGTTCCTGCTAATTTTGGGATGTGGTTCTTAAATAAACTTACTGCAATTGAATCTAGTTATTTTATGCAGCCTAATTCTCCCATATTCTCCAGTGTTATTTATAAGTCTACTAAGCAGATACTGTTGTACTAAAGTCATAATTAGATTTATATTACTAATCGTCTCATATTAACTAGTACTGTAACTGAAGCAGAACCATGCTTCATGTTTTTTGTGTGGCATAAAATTGGTGCAATGAAGTGTTAGCTTAATTTTTAAAATCAGATTACATCTTTTTGGAAATCATTCTGCCCTTCACAAGAGTCTTTAACTCTTGCTGAAATTTACATTAACATGAATGATAGTATTTAGCATGCATGTTGAATTTCTGTAGCTATCAGATCAGTTAGTGTGTTGGTGTATTTTAATCTCTGCTGCATTCTCTGCAAATGTTTTCAAAATGCAGGGATGAACCATAAAATCCATTATTCGCTGGTGAGCTCTGCAGAGGGCCAGTTCTCTATTGATGAATTCTCTGGAATCATTCGGTTGGAGAAGCCTTTGGATCGGGAATTACAACCTGTGTACACTCTGACTTTGAAGGCTACAGATGAAGGCTTACCTAGAAGATTGTCTTCAATAAGTACCCTTATAGTTTCTGTTTTGGATATAAATGATAATCCACCAGTATTTGAGCATAGGGAGTATAGTGCAAGCATATCAGAGGACATTTTAGTTGGAACTGAAGTTCTCCAGATCTACGCTGCAAGCAGAGACATTGAAGCCAATGCTGAAATCACATATTCAATAGTCAGTGGGAATGAACATGGAAAATTCAGCATCAATTCAACATCAGGTAACAGATTACAACTATGTATGTACTTCAAGCTAACGAAGCACAGTGCCATACCGTGTTCTACAGTAATTCAACCAAGTAGGTCATCTAGAAGCTACATGCATCATCCTGGTTGTAAAAGCAGTGCTACTGTCTGTTCACCCATTTTGCCAGTGGCTTGCTAGAGGAGTGCAGTAGAATGTAGAATAGGAATTTTATTTGTTGCTGCTATTTATTGTTATTTGGGTTAGATTCATTTAGCTGGCAAAAGTGAGAGTTTCCTAGCTAGAATATTCACCACTGTGGGGGCAGACCGGGTGGAAAGACATAATTCTGTAATGATAGAAGGATAAGAGTCTTTTCACAGCGGCTATATAATCAGACTGAGTGGCCAGACTTGGTAAAAGAAAGATCGGAAATCAAATTGATTGGGAAAACTAGTCCTCAGTCCACTAAGACAGTAATTCTAGAGGATTCTGATACGGCGTTAAAGAGATGTTGGAATATTCTGTTCAGTCATATATCCAGCGTGACAGTGGAGATTTTGGGCTTGCATGTGTGTCAGATTTAGTCTCGGGAAGCATTTAGGTTCTGTCAAGAATTTTTCCCTAATAATGACAATTCTTTGTTAAAAACCAGTACACACCTCAATTCTAGTTTTGTTTTTTTATATATAGTTCTTTTTCTACAGTTAATTTCTGATAAAGTTTGTTGGTTTTTGGTTGGGTCTGTTGTTGTTTTTTTTTTAAATAAGGTTTCTACACAAAAGTTAATAGAAGTTAATCATACCGGTGTAAGGAAATTTTTCCAGTGTGTGCATGGGCACTATGGTATACAAGTACTTTGCCAGTTTAATTTCTTCGCATATTTGAAAGGAGGAAAAAGATTCCAGGGAAACACTTTTTCAGCAGCAAATTGGTGTGTATGTTAGAGACTGGACTATCTTAACTAGTTGGTTAAAAGCTCACACTTTAACTCAGATATTTCATAGAAGACCTCAAATTGGAAGGAACACATAAGGATCATAGCGTCCAACCCCCTGCTTCTCTCAGGACTACCTCATACTAAACCATATGTCTAAGAGCGTCATCCAGCTGCTCTTTGAACTCTGCCAGGTTTGGTGCCATCCCGACTTCCCTGGGGAGCCTCTTCAGTGACCAGCCACCCTCTCAGTGAACAACATTTTCCTAATGTCCCAGTTTGAACTTCCCCTGATGCAGCTTCATTCCATTTCCATGTGTCCTATCACTGGTCACCAGAGAGAGGAGATCAGCACCTCCCTCTCCACTGCTCCCCTTGAGGAAGTTTCAGGCTCCAATACAGTCACCCCTGAACAGACCTGAGTGTCCTCAGCCACTCCTGTGTGCATAACATAGGACAAGTAGGCAAGGTTAAAGCCTATTTACACATTTATGGTTGGCATCAGCTATATCATGTGTTGGGAAAACTACGTCTGCTTTTGTACGTTCCCTAAAGTCATTGGATCAAAGTCTGTCCTTAGATACCGCAGTGTAATATTGGGATGACACCACTAAGGCCAGTTAATCTGCTTCTCTTTACCCAGAAATGCAGTGTAATTCGAGGTTAGGAAGAGAAAAAATTGATCAAAGAGATAAGTGAACTTACTCCAAAGATCCCACCTGGACAACTGAGCATTCAGCCATCTGGGAGTTGACTGACACACAGCTGACCACAGAAGTGAAACATACATCATCCAATTAATAAAAGTTCAAACAGACATTAAAATGACCCCGCCGTTTTACTGACAGCTCTCAGCACGTGCAGTGAAGGTGTATAAAATTCATGGTCGGACACTTCTGTTACTACTTCTGCAACCTTCATGCCTGACCTTATTGCTAGTTGCAAGAAAAGTCAATTTAAAAATTAAGAAAAGGATATTTTATATACACGTTTTTATTTGTCGTCTTTTTTTTTTCATTACAGAATATAAGTCAGGTGGTTTTAAAGTGTGTGAGTCTTTTGTGGTAACAGCAAGAACTTCTCACCTCTTTTATATGTAAAGCCTGATCATTTTGCTGTGTAGTTCCAGCTTTACAGTGACAAATAAAGCCCTGAAGTAGCTGACTTATTTGTCAAACTAAACTCAAAAGTTGCATTATATTATACTACAGTAATAGCAGAGTTTTTATGAGGTTGTTTTGTGGTGGTTTTTTTGTTCCTTAGGAGCCATTTTTATCATTGAGAGTTTGGATTATGAAAGTTCTCACGAGTACTACCTGACAGTGGAAGCCACAGATGGAGGCACACCTTCATTAAGTGATGTTGTAACTGTGAATATTAACATAACAGATATCAATGACAATACTCCAGTGTTTAGCCAAGACACTTACACTGCAGTAATCAGTGAAGATGCTATGCTTGAACAATCAGTCATTACAGTATGTATTGTTTTTTTTCTTTTGAAATAATGTGTCATGACAATCATGCTTTTAAGTCTTGAAGGAATAAATATTGATTGGAAGGTGGACATAAATGAATACATAAATCTGCTACTGAGTGAATTTAAAATTTGTTTTGAAAAAGTTTCAGAATCAAGGACTTGAGATGCTATGGGAAAGCAGATGATATTTTGTGATACATTTGTGTTCTCCTCATGGAAACATAACCTAATTTTCAGAAGAAATTCAGGAAATTAAGTGATGTTGGTATGTTCTAGTCAGATGACATTTCTCCTGAGAACTATGAAATGTGTGAGACCAAAACAGCTGTACTCGTCTTCAGGATGAGTTTATCTGAAATGCGGTACAATGTATTTTGACCCGTTTTAAATGAGACTGTGATGTCCCTTAGGTTATGGCAGATGATGCTGACGGACCTTCAAACAACTGCATTCACTACACAATTGTAGATGGCAATCAGGGAAATCCTTTTACAATTGATCCTGCCAGGGGTGAAATAAAAGTGACTAAACTTCTAGACAGAGAAAAGGTAAGTTTTTGATGCTTTTTGAGCAGTTGGGATTAATTTAGCTGTACGTAATTGATGACCACCATTTTTTCGATTATATCTGTAAATTACCATTTCAAGTGTTCCAAAATTAATACAGCGGTAACAAAGTGAAAGCATCTGCTTAGATTCAAGCTTTTTTTGGGAGGGAGAGGAGGGTGGTGGGCATCTGCCGGGGGAAGAGAAAGGAATTCAATGTATGAAGGCAAGTTTTACTAGGTGGCACTAAAATACTTCTGTGAAAGGAAAGCTAAATTAGTTCCTCTTTGCTCTTTAGTGAATGTTTGATTTTTTTTTTTATATTATTTCTTAGATTTCAGGATATACCTTGACAGTTCAAGCTTCAGACAATGGAAACCCACCTAGACGTAACACAGCCACAGTTAATATTGATGTTTCTGATGTAAATGACAATCCTCCAGTATTCTCAAAAGGAAACTATAGTGTCATTATTCAGGTAAATACAGATAGTGAAGTAATCAAATCAATAATATTATTAGAGTGTTAATTCATGACTTGAAAACTTCTGCAAGATATGATAAACCTAATGCTGCAAATATATTTCTCTGGGTCTTTTTAAGTATTTAAAGTTGTCAGTGAGGCTGCTTACCTGAATAAGTGTTAAGGGTTACAAAATTCATATTGTGCAGTGTATTTGGAAACTTATGTTGCAAGTTGAGTGTCCTTTATTCATGAACTTCATATATGTATATTATATATTGTGTTTATTTTATAATGTTCTTAGCATCGTACCGATAGGTTAAAATACATAATAATTTTGCCATTTCTTTTTAATCTTAGAATTACAGCTTAGAAAAAGATACTTTATGTATCTATTACTGTGAAGCAGATGTGCACTGTGGCACATAGTTCAAGGCTTAATTCCTATTGGCCTCCTCTGGGTTCAGAAGCAGTTAAAACAGGAGTAGCATTTCATATTACTACATACCAATCCTTTGGCTGATTTTGCACCTTAAGATGGTAGTAGTGGGCCAGATTCTCAAATGGCTGGCATGTACTTGCCCAATTCAGATAACTCTTAGCTAAAGCAAAGATAGCAGAGACAGTGTCTGTATTTCTTGTCTTTTCAAATCACACAGAGAATAAATAGAAGGGAAGAAAGGACTTGCATTAAGACCTTTATACTGGTAACCTAAGTGAGCTCAATCCCTTGGGTCCTTTTGCTGTTGCTGGTGCCTGGTCTTGTTCAACAGATAAATGGGGATCAGACAGTGTTATCTTGTGCACTGTGCCATCCTAGCATACCACTTCTGTTTGAGACCATATACATAATTTGTAAAGGTATCTTTCCAAAAGACTGATTCATCACTACCAAACATATACTTACTTATGCTAGTAAGATATCTGGGATCTTGCTTTTTTTTTTGTAGGCAACAGATTTGTATGTTTTCACTGTCGGAGGTATTTTGCTTTCCCCAATTACAATCATTCTTGAAGTGAATGTTAATGTAGCTCCTGAAACTATGGACTATATAGCCAAAGCCTGTAGTGTTTCCCTTACTTAGTTAAAAAGGAAGACCTCATGTTTTATAGTTTGTTCATATCAGCCTGTCCCAGAATGAGGGTAGTGGAGAAAAAGCTGAAGGAGTTGCCCAGGAATGCTGGTATGCATTTCCTGATATATTAGAGATTGACATATTTGAACACAGCTGTAAATGTGCTTAGCTGTTACGGAAACCAAATTACTTTAGATGTCCAAGTGTAAATATTTGTATTTTAAAATGGTGGTCCTTGTCTGTTTTGCTAAAGGGGGAAAATGCTTCAGCTGCAGTAATTAACATGACTTACTCTCTCAAGAGCGAAGATTAAGCTTGTTATTAGGAAGTTTGCAACTGTGGAAGGATAACAGTTATTGTTGGACTTCACAATAATGTTTCTACTTTTTTTTTGCATTTAAGATATGTGTATAAAAATCAGATCGATACGGTATAGCATGGATATTCTGGGAGAGTTGTTACAAGTGTTCAGTGAGATTGTGTGTGTGTATCAGATACACAGTAAACCAAAACTTGTACAGTGTCTGTGAAGCCTCAGGTATCCACACAATGCAAACTTGATGCAAATTTTAAAACCTGGATTTCATAGTTTAACCAGACTGTGGTTGTAGCAGCCACAGCTGCAGTCAGAACACTAATTAGGGACACAAGGGGTCAGACAGAAGAGTGAGTTTTTCTAGTCCTCTCAACAAAGGCATTAGATTATTCCTAACAGGTGTTGTAGCTAAATTTGAAATCTTTGATGACTTGGTAATTAATCTACAGTAATCTTAATTCAGACCAAAAGTGGAAAATGTAAAGTTTCAAGACTGATCTACCTTTAAAAATATAAAACAAAGTTTAAAAATATAAAACAAAGTTTAAAAATATAAAACAAAAGTTTAAAAGTATGCTGCCTTTCTCTTTTTACCATTTTCATTGTTTATTCTCAGAGGATAGTATTTTTCTTTAAACAATATTGTCAGTCTAATTTCTCTTATACCGGTTAAGTGGTTTGACAGTAATTTGATTTTTTTTTCTATTATGAAAAAGAACTCAACATTAGGGTATATGTTCAGTTATAACAAAACCAATGGGATTGTATTATGCATTTCTAGGAAAATAAGCCTGTTGGATTTAGTGTGCTGCAGCTAGTGGTGACAGACAAGGATTCTTCTCACAACGGCCCTCCTTTTCTCTTCACCATCCTGAGTGGAAATGAAGAGAACACTTTTCAGATTAACCAGCAGGGAGTACTGACAACAAATGCTGCACTGAATCGCAAAGTCAGGGATCACTATTTACTTCATGTTAAGGTAGGATGCGCATTACCTCTAGCTGTTTTGCCTTACGGGTATTTAATTAACTTTTCCCACTCATGCCAAATCCACTGCTTTTTCCTGCCTGCCACTTGTCTTCTGTTACAAGATCCTGACATGCCAAGTAGTCATTTGAGGCGTGTCCTTTGTGGTAACATCTTCAGAGACAATGTCTGTTGATTTAAATGGAAATCTACACGGGTGTAACAGTAAGCTGAATTAAACTCATGGTGAGGGTAAGGTGTAAGTGAAATGTTAACTGGGAGAGTGGTCTTGATATAAGCCCTTGCCTTTCATGTGGGATGCTGGAAAAGCCACCTACGATTGGTTGCATGCTTCCTCTTGCCACTGATGCTTTGACTCTTTAAGCTGTGAGCTGGACTACACTGATACAGTGGAAACAGGGATATTGAAAGTTGCACATCATGGCAGTACTGAAATATTTTTTCTGTTACTGCCACATTCTTTTTCTAATGGCAATTGAAAATATCTTTTTTAAAGTTTGGAAGATCAAGTCAGTGGACCTTTGTCGTAGCATTGAAACTTGCAGCACAGTACTTGGAGATCTCAGAATCTTGCAGTGGAAAACATGGCATAAAACTCAAAAATTACCCTGAAATGCTATAATATATGTCTGTGTTGGCCATTGTTGTGCAAAAAGACCAGACCATGTCCAAAAATCCAGGTTCCATTAATATAACTAAGTTTTTTAAAATACTTTTTTGTAATATAATGTAAGAAAAGTTCAAACCATTTTTAAAAATCTTATCCAATCCTTCTTAATTCAGTCATAAATTAAGTAGCTGTGAACAGGACACTTAAAATTGGTAGGCTAAAAATAGCTGGCCTTAATTCCTAAGCTTCATTTCCAGATTTGTGTTTTAAGAAAAATTCTTACCTTTATTTTTATTTTATTTTTACAAGAATTTCTTTCAATCATTCTGCTTCACCCATTTCTTTAGTCTCACTTTCAGTAACTCATCATTAACTCAATCATTCTCATATGTAATGTTTTGGACAATTTCTAAGTAAACATGTACTTGCAAAGTTTGAGCAATACTGTCTGGGTCAGTTTATACTGAATTCTGCCCATACTGGGGTGATAACTGTGGTGTATTTACACAAACTGTCTCTTTTCTATGGATGAGGGAAAAAAATGCCCAAAGGTACTGTCATTTTCTGGTGGAGTCACTAAAGTGTGTTATCAGGATCCATCAGTATAGGAAGCGGCATAGATAAAGGTTCCATTTAAATGCAGTTTAATTTATGGTTGAAGAATTGAGATTAAAAGCAGGGCAGGGAGGTATATCATTCCTCTGTTAGCAATTTTTTTTTCTCAATAGGGTTCTGCTAATTGATGGTGGGACAGATGAGTATTCAGGGTACCTAAGCAATGGCTTTGTTGGCCTTCCTAGGCTGTGTGAGTCTGAAACCACAGAAGAGCTGGGCTTTGTCACACTTGCCTAATAGGCTTTCCATGTTCTATACTGATTACTCAAAGTCATCGTTTTGTTTAGGGAAGAAGAATCAGCAGTGTTTTTCCTGTATGTGCAATCAGTGTAATAAAAAATGCATATATTTTATTTTACATTTTGTCTAAGCAGTAACCAATTTCTCTTTATTTTGCTTCTAAAAATAGTCCAATGCATGCATACACAGGCAATTATGTCTGTTCTGCATAGACTGTTACACTGTGTTTGTCACATTTCATGACTTCAGTGCACCTTTTGCCTGCCTTTTCTGAAGTTTGAGGCACCTCTCTAACACCTTCCTCTGGGTGGAATCATGCAATTTGTTTGCTTCAAAGCCACTTTCTAGGCTGTAGGATGCTTGTAAACAGATTGTCAGTACTTCAGCTATCCTGTCTTTAATAGAACACTTGAAAAGTGCCTCTTTTTTTCTATTTTAATGGCATCCCGTAGCTAAACAAGTGTCTTAAAACAAATGTACCCATTTAGAACAAAGGTTTCTCAGGGACTGTAAATCATTAAAGCAGACTACACTAATGTGCATTTTTTGTGTGCTGTACTACCCAATGTCAGTATTTTGGACCTGTCTAATCCCTTGATTTACAAGTTCTCTGCCTGGATTCTGGAAATATGTCACTGTCTTTTAATTGCCATTTATCATCTTTATACTATGATAGCTTTTTTAAAGTAGAGACAGTGCTATAATTTGCTATTATCTTCTCCTTAGTGAGTCACTGTACATGAGGGTGAAGCCATCTAAGACTAAAACTAGCATTTCCATATCACAAGATTTCAGTTCCAGTCATACACACAAAAATAGATAATAGACATGGAAAAATACTCTTCCCCCATTCATTTAAAGGAAAGCTTTTTCTAAGGCTGTTGGAAGGCATCTTCTCAAGTTCACACTATATTTAATTTCTGCACTTCCATCTTGCAGCTCACAAGTTAATGGCTGTGTTTGATCTCTTGACACTAGTTTTTGGTTTTTTTAACTTACTTCACTGGTGTGCTTTTCAATATTGACAGGTTTCACCTTAGTGGCTTTCTGTATAGATTGCTGAGGCAATCTTCTTATGTTACAGGCATACTTCAGTTAAATAAAAACTAAAAATTAAAAAACCAAATCACAAACAACTCCTCCCATACACACCTCACATACCCACTACCACCAAAATACTTTAGTTAACATGAGCCTTTACTTTACATTTATAGGTTTAATAGAAATAAAGATTTTTTTTTCCCCCAACAGCTACCTACATGTGCATGCCACTGGCATTTGCTTTCCCTCTCTTCAAAGGAAATAGATTATCCATTAACAAATGTCTCGCAGCATTAGTGTGTGAAATCTTTTGCTATGAGTCATACAGTCCTTTGTGCCACACTCTGAAGTCTTTGGTTTAAAACCACAGCGGATTTTTAAATATCTGCACTGTTGAAAAATCATTTCTCCTGGGGCTCTTCTTTCTTTACTTGCTGTCCACTCGTTATAATTTTGCTTGCCTGTTCGTTTTAAACCCTTTCTTGTTTCCCTTGGGCATTTGTGCTGTAGCTAAACTGCCTGCCTTGTCTTGTATCCAGGCAGAAATCTAGGCAAAATAAAACTTTGCCAACTTGAGCGAGCTCTCTCTCTTTTTATTTATGTTTGGGTAACTAGAGGGCAAGTTTCTAGCTATGCCTGTCTCTTGGAGTTAATGGATGAAGACATATTTTTCTATGACACATGCATTACCTTTTTAAAAAGCACATCCACAGATAATCTTGTGCCTGGAGTTTTTCCTCTTTGACTTAAATTTGTATGAAATATCAAAAAGAGCTTATCTGCATAGATTTTTCAAAGCGTACCAACTGCTACTATGTAGTCATTGTAAAACTGCTGTAAAATCTTTTGAGCAATGCAAGATATCTTCTACCTTCTGAGCTCTGTGTATCCCCCCTGTCCTTTTACATCTCTCCAATTCTTCTTCACCCATTTCTTTAGTCTCACTTTCAGTAACTGGAAAAGAGCTCTGGGAAAACGGTGAATGGGAAACAAGAACTGAGAAATAGAAAGAAAGTGAACCCAAGGGAATCCTCTTTTCTCACTTTTACTATTTTTTTTGTTGTTGTTCTCTCTTCATACAGTGACAGCCTGTGCTTTTTGTCAAAAAGGGGTGGAGGACAAGGGATGTGCTGTTCAAAAAGGCTTTAAAATTTAATTAGGCTGATTCTGTTAAAGCTAATTACTTGAATTGTCTGAAGCAAATAGCAGTGCAAGTGGGGTTTTTTTGGCTCTCTGATCACAAATCATGAAAGACAACATAATTAATTGTAACTTTCTACATATATTGTTTTTCTTTTGAAGTAGTGTTTGGCATACTGCATTTAGATTGTCTTCAAGACCACCTCCTATTAACTGTTGTAAAACATGTTGTAAATTTCTAATGCATGACTCATTTCATGTTTGTAATGTGTTTCCATACTTGAAATGAAAAAGCCTCAAGCACCATCTGCTGTCTGAAATCAGCTAATGTGCATTTCCTCTGTGTTTGTTAGAAGTCTAAGTAGCTTCCTGGCATTTCCAGGTATTAAGAGCACTGTAGCCTCTTAGTCTTGGAAGAAGTGAAAACATGTTTGTATGTGCCTGCTTATATAAGTTTTTTTGAATTTTCAGTGTTAACTTTAACCCATGTTAGGAAATTTTCATATAGCATTTTCCTGTAGTAACTTGTTTTGTAGAAAAATATAACTCTACTGTATACAGTACAAATAGCTACAGTAGAATTTGAGAAAACAAAAACCTAACTCTATCCTCATCTTCCTATAGGTGGCAGATAATGGAAAACCACCGTTGTCATCTTTTACTTACATTGACATTAGAGTTATTGAGGAAAGCATTTATTCTCCAGCAATTTTGCCTCTAGAAATCTTTATTACAGCCTTTGGGGAAGAATATTCAGGTGGTGTCATTGGAAAAATTCATGCAACTGATCAAGATGTTTATGATACTTTGACATACAGTCTGGACCCCAAAATGGAATCCTTGTTCTCTGTGTCCAGTACTGGTGGCAAATTAATAGCACATAAAAGGTTAGACATAGGACAGTACCTCCTAAACGTCACTGTAACAGATGGAAAATTTACAACTGCAGCTGATATTACGGTACACATCAGACAAATCACACAAGATTTACTAAATCACAGCATTGCAATACGCTTTGCAAACCTTGCCCCTGAAGAATTCATTGGTGATTACTGGCGCAATTTCCAGAGAGCTTTAAGAAACATCTTGGGCGTGAGGAGAAATGACATCCAGATAGTTAGTTTGCAGCCTTCTGAACCTCCTTCAAACCTCGATGTCCTCCTGAATATTGAAAAGTCTGGTAGCTCTCAGCACCCTATGAGAATTTTGCTTCACAAAATAAACTCTTCTGTGCCTGACCTAGAGGAGATTTTAGGTGTCCGGATAATTGATATTTTCCATAAGCTTTGTGCAGGCCTAGATTGTCCTTTGAAATTTTGTGAAGAAAAAGTAACAGTGGATGAGAATATCATGTCAACCCACAGCACAGCCAGGTTGAGCTTTGTCACTCCTCGTCATCACCGAACAGCAGTTTGTCTTTGTAAAGGTAAGGAAAACAGTATCCTTGAGAAGATTGTTCTGGTTTTGAACAGCCATAATCCGCAGGGGAAAATTTGTATTACAAGACAAGATTAAGAATGTCTTGTAACCCTCACTGCAACATTTGCCTAATTTTATTCAGAGTAAGGTGTGATTCTTTGTTTCATTACCCTGTTTTAAGAGTTTACATAATATAAGCTTATGGGAGGGGATTTTTTTTTTTTATAGTTATGCCTTCGTTTTCCATTTTATGAAAGGAGTTACTTTTTTGTTGCCTGTTTTAAATTGCCAGGTGTTTTCAGTCTTGTACGTACAAAGGTAAGTTCTAGCGAAGTACCAGAATACTTCCTTACTTCCTGGTCTCTGCTTAGAGAAATATCCGACACAGCTTCCAAACTTGGCTGGGAATGGCAGGGTAAACTGGGAAATGAATATTCATTAAGATATATAAGTTTACAGATTTATAGCAGAAGCTTAATTTGTCTTTAGCTTTCAGGGTAACAACATTGCTTTTTTAAAATCGTGACTTTACATTGCTGGGTGAACTTGCACATGTTACATAAATACTTAAAGCCCATTCCTTTTCTGTCTCAAATATAGACACACTCCTCTGCTCTTCCCAGTCCTCTCTGTCCATGTTTAATATCCACATGTTGGGTTTTTTATGGTTTATGATAGTACTGGTAAACTTTAAACCACAACACCAGTTTAATTGTTTGAGTAATCAAGTTAACTGTGAATCGCAGTCACTGTATATGCCATTTATCTAGTCACTGCTACTTCACTTCATTATCAGATAGTTAGGAATATCATTGGGTTGCTTTGAGCTGCTGTACTTAAGTGTCCCTTTTCACAAAATACCCTTACCACCAACAGACGAGAAATAATGTATTTCATTTTACAGAAGGGAAATGCCCCCTGGTGAATAATGTGTGCGAAGGAAACTCATGCCCTGAAGGTACTGAATGTTTAGGAGATCCAAAGGAAGGAAAATACACCTGTGTTTGCCCAGACAGCAAAGCTGGACAGTGTCCTGGTAAGAAATTAGTTCTAAAAATTCCTGCAGAATACCATATTACATTCTAAATAAAAATTTTATTCCAGTCCTGTGTTAACACGTTTTGCTTTTCTGTATTCACAAGCATCAGTTGGCTCTGCTGTGACATTTACTGGGAGCAGCTATGTGAAATACCGTCTTATGGAAAATGAGAACAAAGAAGAAATGAAGCTGACAATGAGACTTAGAACTTACTCTGCTCATGCAGTTGTTATGTATGCTCGAGGAACAGACTACAGTATCCTAGAGGTATATTAAAATCTCCTATTGAATATCTCCTCTTTTCTTCTTACCATCTTCTTAATATTTTTTGTGCCAAATTAAAAGATTGAATCATAACATCTCAGTAGAATTGTTGTAATTGAGAACTGTCTTCAAGGTAGAGTGTCCTATACATCCAGGTGACTTAACTTTTACAGAATTTTTTTAACCTGTAAGTGGAATTAGTTTTATTTAACGTTTTAATGAAAAAAAAAGTCTTGAAATATTTATTTAAAATAGCAGCTTTACATTTACTTACTTATAATACTCATTAAGTCTGTACAGAAAAAGTCACTTAAAGCACAAGATGAAAGGTACATCTTGAGTGTTGCAATCTTTTGATGATGATCTGTGACTTCTTTACTTTTTTATCTGTGATTTGGATGAGGCAATCGACTATGCCCTCAGTAAGTTTGCAGATTACACCAAGCTGGGCAAGTGTGTTGATCTGCTGGAGTGTAGAAAGGCTCTACAGAGGCACCTGGACAGGATGGATTGATGTGTTGAGGCCAATTATATGAAGTTCAATAAGGCCAGGTGCCAGGTCCTGCACTTGGGTCACAGCAACCCTATGCAAGCTTCAGAAGGAGTGGCTGGAAAGCTTCCAGGCAGAAAAGAACCTGGAGTATTGGTTGACAGCATAAGCCAGCAGTGTGCCCAGGTAGCCAAGAAGGCCAACAGCATCCTGGCTTGTATCAGAAATAGTGATGTCAGCAGGAGCAGGGAAGTGATTGTCCCCCTGTATGTGACACTGGTGAGGCTGCACCTTGATTATTGTGTTCACTTTTGGGTCCCTCACTACAAGAAAGATATTGAGGTGCTGAAGAGTATCCAAAGAAGGGCAACAAAGCTGGTGAAGGGTGTAGAGCACAAGTCTTATGAGGAGCAGCTGAGGAAAATAGGGTTGTTTAGCCTGGAGAAAAAGAGGCTGAGGGGAGACCTTATCACTCTCTACAGCTACCTGAAAGGAGGTTGTAGTGAGGTGGGTGTCAGTCTCTTCTCCCAAGTAGCAAGTGACAGGACGAGAGGAAATGGCCAGGGGATACTGGATATCAGGAAAAATTTCTTCACCAGAAGTGTTGTCAAGCATTGGAACAGGCTGCCCAGGGAAGTGATTTGAGTCACGATCCCTGGAGGTATTTAAAAGATGCTTAAATGTGGCACTTTTAGTGGTGGACTCTACTGTGTTAGGTTAACAATTGGAGTCAATGATCTTTAAGGTCTTTGCTACTTAAGTGATTCTATGATTTACTAGAGGAAAGAATGTACTAAGTATACATTTTAATTAAAACAACTATGTAGAATGAATCACTGTCACTGTAACTGTTTGGAATACAATGTTATTAAACTGCCTTTTATGAACACCACCATTATCATGTCTCCTCAGCAAACATAAACTTTTATAGGCATCAATATTTACAATCTTTAAGTGTGCAGACCATTTGCTGATGTTGTGGCTTTCCTCTGTAGATTCACCATGGAAGGCTGCAGTATAAATTTGATTGTGGCAGCGGACCTGGGATTGTCTCCGTTCAGAGCATTCAGATTAACGATGGCCAGTGGCATTCAGTATCCCTTGAAGTGGATGGAAATTACGCACGACTTGTTCTGGATCGGGTGCATACTGCGTCTGGTACTGCTCCTGGTACACTTAGGACACTAAACCTAGATAATCATGTGTTTTTTGGTGGTCATATTCGGCAGCAAGGTACAAGACATGGTAGAAGTCCTCAGGTTAGCAATGGTTTCAGAGGCTGTATGGATTCTGTTGTACTTAATGGACAAGAGCTCCCCCTAAACAGTAAGCCACGAAATTATGCACACATGGAAGAATCTGTAGATGTGACTCCCGGATGCTTACTGACTACCACAGAAGGTTGTTCAAGCAGCCCATGTCAGAATGGAGGCATCTGCAATGCACTGTCAAATGGAGGTAAGATCTGCTATATTCTTAGTCAGTTTTCACAACTGATTTTCTGCTTCCCTGCCTTGAAGGACAAAACAGCTGTAATTCTTGCTTTCCTGGAGAGCTGTAGAGGACTGGTAGGAAAGCTGTGTCTGCCTGTGTTCTGGACTCAGCTCCTTGAGGTGTAAAGTAGACAAAGCCTGGATTTAACCTTCAGTGTCAACTAAAGACAGACCCATAATCCATCCTCTTAACTGCCTACTTCTGTCTTGAGCACCTTAAAAATTCTGAAATCATTGCAACAAGCTTGAGTTTTGTGAGAGAAATGGAAGTTATCCTTCAGTCATACTCAAAAAAAAGCTTACTGTTAGACTTTCCTTCATCTTTCAATAAAAACGTTTCTGTTTCTTTCCATCCTCTCTCTCTCTGAACAGCTAGGTGGGCAGGAAGGATTTTATCTTAAATCCAGTAAAGCCACGTGTGACTTTCAAAAATGCTGTATTTGATTTCAGGTTACTACTGCAAGTGTGCACCTTTGTTTATGGGAACTCACTGCGATGTAAGTGTCAACCCGTGTGCTTCCAACCCTTGTCTTTATGGTGGTACTTGCATCCCAGTCAGTGATGATTTTATCTGCCAGTGCCGAGGACAGTACACAGGCCAAAGGTATGTTTGTGTGGTTTATTGTACCAAACAAACCCTTAGAGAATAGGCTATAAAGGTAACACTTCTTCTGATTTCTTTTATTATCTACTTAAAGCACAGACTCTGAAACCCACTGGAGTTAGTTGAAGTTAATGCCAGCCCCTATGTTACACCCTGAATCCCACCCTATATACTTGACTTGTGGTAAGTTAATGGTTCATTCACGCTTTTTTTTTTACTCTTTTTTATTTTCTTTGCAGGTGCCAGCTGGGTCCATATTGCAAAGACAATCCTTGTAAAAACAGTGGCAAGTGTATTGATAGTTTGGATGGACCTGTTTGTGAGTGCGAAGCAGGCTTTCGTGGAGAAAGGTAGGTAATGTTCCACATATATTGAATTTTTAACAGTATTACTTAACTGTTAACAGTTCAAACTGTTTGACATCTGAAATGTTGAAAACAGCAAAGTACGTGGTAGTGTACAGTATTGTTTATTGGATATATCTGGAATTACTGAGAACAAGGAGACTACAAGAGAGACTACTGACGTAAACTAACCATCATTTATCTGCTTGCTTTCTGGTAGGTGCCTGACTGATGTCGATGAATGCATGGAAAACCCCTGTCTTAATGGTGCCCTTTGTGAGAATACTTATGGTTCATATCACTGCAATTGTAGCCGTGGATTTGGAGGAAAACACTGCACAGACATTGTTCTTAACAAATATGTTTCAACATCTTGGAACATTAGCCTAGCTGAAGTGATTGGGATTATTGTTTTCATTGCAGGAATATTCTTGTTAGTTGTGATTTTTGTTGTTTGCCGCAAAGTGATTAGTAGAAAGAAGAAGCACCAGCCAGAACCTGAAGACAAGCAACTGGGAGCTACAACAGCTTTCTTGCAAAGACCTTATTTTGATGCAAAATTGAATAAGAACATCTATTCTGACATCCCACCACAGGTTCCTGTTCGCCCCATTTCGTACACTCCAAGCATTCCAAGCGACTCCAGGAACAATCTTGACAGGAATTCTTTTGAGGGGTCTGCTATCCCTGAGCACCCAGAGTTTAGTACTTTTAACCCAGATTCTGTACATGGTCACCGGAAAGCTGTAGCTGTTTGTAGTGTAGCGCCAAATTTGCCACCTCCACCTCCTTCCAACTCTCCTTCAGACAGCGACTCAATACAGAAACCCAGCTGGGATTTTGACTATGACAGTAAGAAATGCTCTTATTTTATTACTTTTCTGTTAATGGTGTGTGCTGGTACAATTTTAATGAGTGCAAAGACTCTGTGCCTGTTAGTGTAGAAAATGCATTATACCGTTACTGGGTTTTGAGTCTGATCAGGCTTCATGCTCTATTAAGTTTTGAAAAAAATATGTAGATCTCAGCCTTAAATTGTATTGACTCTTTAATCTAGAATCTATTAATCGTCTCACTTGAAACTTTTTCTTTCAGCTAAAGTTGTAGATCTTGACCCCTGCCTTTCAAAAAAGCCCCTGGATGAAAAGAGCTCCCATCCTTATAGTGCTAGAGAAAGCATGTCTGAGGTCCAGTCTCTCAGCTCCTTCCAGTCTGAATCATGTGATGACAATGGTACGTAAAATATTCTGTATTGCTGCTTATATTCATTTGTTCTGTCTTTGCATCTGTATCTCTTAGCATCAATAGGACTTACATATATTGAATATATATTAAATAATAGCTTATTTAATATATATCTGTATTTACTTATGTTAATACCCAGATAATTTTTTAAAGTATTTTGCATATATTACACCTCATGTTAATTACTTTACCTTGAAATTATATATATTCATTCTGCTGTTAGAGTATGAACAGTGAAAATGCAGCACAAGGTGTTCAGAGCCTTGTGTTTAAAAGATGTTAAAAGCATGTTCAAATTTGAGAAACTCTTCTAGGTAATCATTAGTTATCACCTTATACAGGGAAAAGTGAATTTTAAAAATGGCCTCTGCACAAATATAACTTTCGCTTTGACATTCAGCTCTCAGTGAAAAGCTTTCTGGTGTTACAGTTTCATTTGTTTCCTTCTCTTTTTCTTGCTGCGACCTCAGCTCCCATATGGATCAGATCAGTTCTGAGTGAGAGCAGAGTTTAAGGGACTGCTTGTAAGTTTGATTACTTTAGTAATGAAGGAAGCTGCACAAAAAAGGAATTTTGTTATAGTAGAACAGTATATTTGGCTTTCACCATGATTAAAATGAATTCATAAAAAGAAATCATACATTGAAAAAAGTCAATATAAAAATATTTTTATCACAACTCCAGTCCATCAGAATATAACCACATACATATTTATGGGGTTTCTTCTTATTAATTGGAAGTATTTTACTTTTCCATTGTGACAGCAGATGCTTTTACAGTTTATATGAATGCATCTATGCATTCAGAAACATTTCAGACTGATTGGACAAAGCCATAGTTCTGTCATGACGTAATTCACTAAGTTAAGGCGTTTTGACTCTTTATTCCAATTCCAAATGGTAAAAAGAATTTTAAATTTTTTTAGCTTAGGAATAAAGAACATTCTGCTTCTTAATGAAGTAGAGTGATTTGTTCTTAAAAGCATGAAAAGAAACATATGTGTTAATGATTGGTGAAAGTAAAATGGTACGCCTACAGTACTCATCATTTTATCAGTAGACCTGATACCAACTT
Organism: Mesitornis unicolor; assembly: GCF_000695765.1. Classification (NCBI taxonomy): domain Eukaryota; kingdom Metazoa; phylum Chordata; class Aves; order Mesitornithiformes; family Mesitornithidae; genus Mesitornis; species Mesitornis unicolor. The sequence continues at coordinate 24,366 of NW_010191532.1, forward strand.
TCAGTTTTTTTCTTGTGGTATTAAGTGTTGTGCAGTACATGTTGTTCTCCTCTCCTCTCCATCCTATGTACGTCATACATTCTTACTCGTATTTCCTGTCATGTGTTGATTACTCATTAATACAGAATTTTAAAAGAAATAGCTGTAGCACCATAGATATTGTCCCCTCATTCCTTTTTGGTAGATTCTGAATTTATTAGTTTGAAATGTAATCCCTGAGCCATGCAAACAAATTGCATGTGCTTACCTCATCCTACCCTATAAGAGTAAATCCTCCCTTCCAAAATTATCTTGGGAAAGGGAATACATAAAAACTACATTCATTTTGGATGGTTTCATATGAGAATGTCACAACCTGAATTCGGTATTCTTACTGTGGTACCACTGTTAGCACACAGCCTAACTAGGTGAGCAACAGAAATTCTTAGTTATTTTTCATATTCTAGCATTTCAGTTCATATCAGTGATAATTTCTTTCTCCAGTCTTCTATTGAGGGGAGGAAAAATGTAGTTTGCAGTCTAAAAGGCAAATAATGGAATACTCTTTAATTCATCCAACACAAGCCTTTAAAAAAGCTGAGTTTGTTGCTGTCTAAATGAAGTATTATGCAAATGGTATGTTTAGGCAACATTTCAGAAATTCTAACACAACTAAAGCAGCTTTGTGCTTGTGCTGAATTTGCTTCAGGAATAGTTACCAGTACTTCTCTATTTTATCAAGAATAAAATTCAGGTTTCAAAGATGTATTTTACTTATTATATGCAGCTGCTGTCTAGATAGTATATCTATATGTACACCAATAAAATTGTATCATAAAATGGTAATGAACTGCAATTTTACAGTGTTTTTTTGTATACCTGTATGCTGTTTAAAGTGATCCTAACTATAGGTTTGTTTTAATTTGCTCCTTTTATACCTTTTACAAGCTTCCATAGTGACTGTAATACACCTTGTCAATGCTGTTGTTGACTCGGTGGAAAAAGAAGGTATATACATGTTTTAATATTTATTTACTGCTTTGACAGAATAATGCACGTTTGTCTTCTACTAATGTAGTCCTAGCAGATGGGAGTTACATTATTTACTTGGATTCCATGATAAGTTTTAGCAAATAATATATTTATATTGTATATCTGTTCATATTTTATGTGTACGCTGTAGCTACCCTGTGGACAGGTTTCGAAGTATAATTTCTAGGAAAAATGTATTGGCATAAAAAGATCTTGGTGCTTGCTCTCTTCTGAAACTATTCACACTAAAACTCCCAGCAGAACTGAGACAACATCAAAAACACACAGTACTGTAGGTGAAAAAGGAGCAGCCTCACTTCCTTTTCTTCTCCCACCTACATCTGTTGGTGCCTTGTCCAGCTGAGTAGAATGGCAGTAGAGTGATACCAGTACTCACTTCCCCAGTCTTCAGATCAATCTGTCTCTTTAGCAGAAAAAAAAAGTATTTTCAGCATGCAGCTTTTTGAGGTATATAGGCATATGCATCCTTATCAGTTTAAGTAGTTAGTTACTACCCAGCCTTACATCAGTATCTAAAAGTATATTTGGGTGTATATATGTATACACACACGTATTTGTGTGTGTGTGTGTGTGTGTGTGTGTGCCTGCATAGTATGTATTTGGATGTTGGAGGCAAAGTAGACATTTTCAGTGGAATTTTATTTATTTTCTTCTAATGTTTAACTGACCACTCTGGAAAACACAAACTCTTTACAAAATAGTAGTAGTAATAAAGCTGCCCGTGAGTCTATACAAATGCTAACTATGGTTTTAATTGACTTAAAAATCCTTAAAGTTCTAGCAATATGCAAGTAAGTCACTCCATGACCATGAGTCTGCAGAGTTTACTTCTGAAATAACGTCCACAGTATATGTTTCCTATTTCTTAATACATACAGACTAGGAACTTGTAGTATTTTATTAAGTCCTACTTAAAAGGAAGCCATTTGAAGAACATAAAATTAATTATAAAGATTCTCTTTGGTTTGTTATTTGAAGTACATCCTGTCCAATGTATGCAGTCACACAAAAAAGTAGACAAATGTGAAGACTTGTAATTAACGTGATAGTATTTCATTAATGTGTACCTATAGACCATACTCCTCAGTGCTAAAAACTTGTAGTGTGCAGTACGTATGAAGGGACCATTTTAAGGCTAAAAGAGGCAAAATCTATCAGTGGGAATATTTAATAACTCAAGTTTTCTCTGAGATGTTAATTGGTAGAAACTAAAAGTGAGGGATGTAGTTCTTGAGTCAAAGTTGGAAGTATTGTTTGGTGGTTTGGTATCACTGTAAGATAAATACAAATATTTTATGTGTTGCAGAATATTTGTAGAGAGATAAAGATGTCCTGCTCAGCTACCTCTTAACACTCAAAAGTTTCTACTCTTAATAAGCATTCCTTCTTCCAAAGTATCTTAGGTAAAGAATTCTGCTTTTGAGCACCCCCCAGGAGGGTGCCAGTTTGAGCAGCAGAGATCCTTGATCAAGCCTTCAGCACGGTCAAGTTTTGGGATAGGTCTGAGAAGGTCTTTTCCCTTAGTCTCTCCAAGTGGTTCTGTTCAACAGGTATCCTGGAAGCCCTAGTCTCATCCTAGGACAGTTGTAGATCTGTGTTCTCTGCACTGCTGCTCAGAGAAGGTTGAAGCTATGTGCGCATTGACAGTGCTGAGTGCAAGAGGAAATAGAGCTGCTGTCTAGCAGATTGTCACCTAGAAAGATGGGCACATCAGGTTCTAGTTTGTGTTTCTGTATTTTATGTTAAAGGGTCTTTGTCTCAGAAGAAAAGGACAGGACTGAGATCTCCTCATTCCTTGGTATAAGTGCTCTAAACCATAAGGTCACAGTCTGCCTGCAGGCTTTAGTTTTGCACCCAGTTTCCCAAGAAAAAATGAAGAATGTCATCTTCTAAGTAGACTAGTGGTCAGAACCTTCTCCTGGAGAAGAAGCCAGAGATGTCTTGGATCATAGATAATAACAGACTGATATCTCCTTTAGTGTGTACAGTATTTTTCTTGTCTAGGCTAGACAAGCTTAAAAAAATAATAAGGAAACCCTCTTTAGGGTTCCTTTTAGGAAGCTAAAGGGAGAGTTCCCATCTTTGCATGAGATACTTGAAAGTCTAAGTCCTTAATAGACACAGCCCTCTATCAAAAACAAGATACAGGGAAAGAATAAAATCAGACCAATTCTTGTTACCTTTTTTAGCATAAGTCCTTATTCCACTGATAGGAGGATTTCAGCAAACTACAGACTCCAGATTTTGCCACTACACAGCCATGTCCCAGGTGGGCTGTACATCAATCTCAGTAGCTGTTTTACAGTTCAAGACTAACAAAGAAGGTGCCCAGGAGAAAAAAAAAAAAAAAGCCAACTTTAGTACTGCTAAGTAAACTGGCATATTTTGCCCACTAAAAATGGACAAAGCGGCATGATCATCATAGTGACAGTCATTGTTTGTCTTCACATTGGTTCTACTATTTGATTCCTAACTACAGATGTTTTCTCCTTTCTCTTCTCATTCTGCCACCTAAAGAATCTTTTGCTGTTCCTGACCTCAGCAGTTCAAGAGGTGACTTCTGCATGCAGTTCATTGATGTTCACCAAAGTATTTCTGTTAATACTTGGTTTTAACACAGACTTACTATCAGTTGCTTGCTGTGCATTTGTCTGCAGTGATTACTCTTTACTAGATTTGCACCTTACTACAAATCTATATATTTTTTTTGGTGTTTAGATGAGAAAAACTTATTTTTTTAATGGGATTAGGTTTACATCTAGTTTTCAGCAGACCAGTACGAACTTACTCAAGAAGAGTTTGAACGAGAGGATCAAGTTCAGTCATTTATGCAAGATTAAGCTTGATTTTCCTGTTTTGTTCTTGTATTTGAATGTGGAATGTCTTTACTAATAGTCAAAGATGTTTCTTAGAGGTGTGGCAGTTACTGTAGATCTAACAGCATTTTGTGAGATTAACTTTACAATTTAGTTTAGGGGTAAAGTAGCTTTAAGTGGTTTGGATACTTTTCCAATAAGAAATTAACTTTTTTTATGTAAGAAAAGCATGGCTTATATATGCAAATATATTCATAAGAAAAACAGGCACCCTAACTGTTATTACTCAGCAACAATTGATGAAGAGTTTAGCTGCACCAGGGAGGCTGTTGGTTCTTTGCTATTCAGTGAACAATTCTATACTATTGTGTATTGTGACAGCACATTCCATAGGTGACCTACAGTTCTTCCCATGTTAGGTGAGAAGTCTGAGAAAACATTAAAGTTCAAGTGTGGATGACGCAATATCTAATGCATGGCATAATGTAAAGTTGTGTTGTGTTGAATGTCTTTTGTGGAACCAGGGCAAACTGCTCTCTAATTAACAAGTAGTGTCCTAATCACAGTGATTGCATCGTCTTAATTACACGTGTGACTTCTCAGTTCAGACTGACTTGAAGACAAGATACTAATACTGCTTTAAAAACAAAAAAAATTAACTTTTCAGGTTATCACTGGGATACATCAGACTGGATGCCAAGCGTTCAGTTGCCAGGTATCCAAGAATATCCAAATTACGAAGTGGTTGAGGAATCAGCTCCCCTCTACACGGATCCAAATGCCATCGATACAGACTACTACCCTGGCGGTTATGACATAGAAAGTGATTTTCCACCTCCACCTGATGACTTCCCTGCACCCGATGAGCTTCAACCATTACAACCAGAATACAGTGACCAGTTTGAGTCAATACAGCCACCCAGAGACATGCCAGCTATAGGTAGCTTGGGCTCTTCTGCAAGAAGCAGGCAGAGATTTAATCTTAATCAGTACCTTCCCCATCACTATCCTGCAGACATGGCAGAACCTCAGACCACAACCAGTGGTGTCAATGGCAGTTGCAGAGAACCTTATGTTCCTTACTCATTAGGGTACAGTAGAGACTTTGAAGCACCCGCGGTAGACAACATGTCCATGTCTGTGTATGCTTCCACAGCTTCATGCTCTGATGTGTCAGCATGCTGTGAAATGGAGTCTGAAGTCATGATGAGTGACTATGAGAGTGGAGACGATGGCCATTTTGAAGATGTGAAAATTCCTCCACTTGATTCCCAGCAACATACAGAAGTCTGACACACTCAACAAAAGTGCCTGGACTCTAACAAACTATCAATTCTAGAACAACTTTCAAGAGCTTTTTTAATTTCTTTTTTTCCCAGTCACAGTGAATGCTTTTGTTTCGGTGAGCTAGACTGGCATGGGGGCATTGGATCATGCAGTTCATTTCACTAAATCAGCCTATTTCCATTTCCTGACCTACTGTAATTGGACAGTTTCAAGATTTCCATTGGCTGTGTCATAGCTGAACATCCTTTTTGTACTTACATTGTCTATGTTAAAAAAAAAAATCATGTACCACTTCTCTCCATGTTAGCATGATGCATATATTTATATAGTTCTAATGCAATTAATTTCCTCCTACTTCTTGTAAATTTTATGTACAGTTTTGATTTTAATAGTTTTAACTAGATTTTGTAGATATTTTGTGCATTTGTTTTCCACTGAAACTAGTGGTGTTAGTGTGCCATTAAAAACTAGCACCCTGACTTGTAATCAGGGCAATCACTGTATGTATTCCCCCACAACCTAAGGTTTGACATTTCATTATTAAAAATTCAACATATTCACACAATTCCAATTGTACATAGGGTTAGGTCTGATATTTTTCTGGTTCAGCTACATGGAAATGTCTTAAATGGGTTGCTGTATTTTAGAACTGTAAACATTTTTTTCCCTTCTTGGAAAGTGTGTTGGGGAACCCTCTACATACCAGTTTAGAACCAAAAGCACCATGACACAGTTTTTTTTATAGTGTCTGTATATTTGTGATCCTATGGTCTTGTAAAGGTTTTTACTGAAAATTACCATTAGCCAGTCTTTCTTACTGACAATAAATTATTAATAAAATACTTTAGCTTTGCTCTGTGTATCTCTATTATATAATATACAATTGACAAAGCATTCAGTGCAGCATTTTTAAAGTCTGTCTATGTTTTGTACTGTATTAAGTTACTTGCTCCAAGCAACACGTTTTCTTCTCCTCAGAAATCAAACTGCAGCTATGTTAGAGATGCTCACTAGATGGCAGTGTGTGTCTACTTAATGGTGTTTTAAAAATAATCGGGCCAGTATGAATAAAGATTGATGGGTATCAAACTTCAGTAGCCTTCTCAGTAGTTTGCATTTTTCTTTAAACATATAATATCTGATATCTAAATTACTATTTTTCCCAAACTCTCAAAAATATATACTGAAAAAAACCCAAGCTCTTTAAAGCAGCTTCTTCCTTTCTTAATCACCTGAGTACTACTTTTCATTAATAGCTGCCCCTTGTTTGTGCACATGCATGCTGAAATTTCTGTGCAAATTTCTGAGTTTATGATAAATACATGGGGCTTTTTATGCAATTATATTTAAATTGCAGTTTCTTGCATTAAGTAAGTTCACACTAGAAGCTTACCTTGAAGCAGTCAAGACAGGATATAATTTGCCTGTATAATATCCAGCTGCTTTTCTGACTAGAAAAGAACAAAGCCTCTAACAAAGTTCTCTAGCATAAATTTGCCCTGATGGCAAGCTAAAGGAATAAGATAACTGTCTTTTGCCTCTTGCAGGAGAGATACTTTTTAAGTTCACAACAGATTTCCTAGCACATTAGTGAATTTTTAATGTAGCCTGGAATCATTAGAGTTCCACCTCCATTTTTTCCCTGCTGTCTCAACATTCTGTAGTCTGGAAATGTACAATATCGATTCTCTTAGCTCTTGAGCCTGAGTCTAGGCCTTCCACCAGCTGGGGGATCAGGGCACAAGATTTGTGTTTACAGTGTTATTTACACACAAAATGAAACAAATCCCAGCCTGCCAGCTGTATAATGGAAATAGATGCATTGCCGCACAGACCAAGCACAGACATTCCTCAATGTTAACTCACCCATATGCTGGTGAGAATCAGATGATGTATGTAAAAAGGCTAAACTCAGTGAGTTTAAAACCATGTTCTGGCTCTAAGCTGCAATATTCACCCTGATAATAATGAGCTTGTTTGCACATTGGGCCCAATGTTAGCATTTTTCTTATTTAGTAGCTGTAAAAGTGTGTTACAGAACTGTGAGTAAAGGGTATCATTCACTCTACAGTAGTTAGAATCACTGCTTAAGGTCCATCTTGAGCTCTGGGCGTTAAGCCAATGTCTCAATACTCTGCAAGGAGTCAGCTTAAGAAAACCTCATGTTGAAAGTATCAGAATATCCCTCCTTTCCCCCCCTTTTCACAAGAACTGTGCTGCTAGGCAACATGAAACACCCAGGTTACACTTCACAGCAGAAGACAGGGCATCATAACAGTCACTTAGGGAAATAACAGGCAGTTTCAACTCCAGCAGTTGCAGTTGGGGAGTAAAGCAAGACTCTTTAACAAATACTCCCTTTGTAGAGCTACCAGGAGCAATTATCACCTTATTCAAGTCCAGTAAGTGTGATTAAACCTGTTTTCCTACAGAGCTACAACAATACACAAGATGAGCTGGTAGCATTTTTAACGCAATTAAAACACTGATACAGCAGAGCATTGCTATTTGAGTCAATAGTCCAACGCATTCAAAAGCGTTGGCCAGATGATTTATTTTGAGAGCCAAACATTTTAAAATAGGCAATTTAAGTGAAGTCATACATTCAAGTCATCATAGTTAATGTGTTCTACCTAACTCCTTATACATAATGTGACTAAAGATAAATACCAGCTTCATCTCAGCTTTTGAGTAGTAGGCATATCCATATTAGAAATTCTTAAAGAAATACCCTGAATCACAGCACAGTTGAGGTTGGTAGGCATCTCTTGACTATCTCCAAAGATGAAGACTAAAATATCTTTAGGCAACCTATTCCGGTGTTCATCCTTCCTCACAGTAAGAATTTTTATGTTTAGATGCAGTTTCCTGTGTTTGAGTTTGTGCCCATTCCTTCTTGTCCTGCCATAGAGCACCACTGAGAAGAGCCTGGCTTTGTCATCTTAACATCTTCACATTAGTTATTTTAAACATTAATAAATTCCTCCTTGAGCCTGTTCTTTCCAGACTGAACAATCCCAGCTCTCTCAGCCTCTCCTCATATGAAAGAGGCTCTAGTCCCATAATCATCATACAGGCCCTTTGGTGGACTCACTTCTGGTTAGCTCCCTGTCTTGTACAGGTGGATCTATTTTTTTTTTTCTATTTTAAAATACTTATGAGCTACTGGAATTTAAAGTTCTACTGAGCAGATTTGAGTCAAGCTCATTGCTGTTCAATCTACATTTTATTTTGAGTGTATTAAATGTCATCATTTTGCCCTAGAGCAGGACAAACTGCAATTCTACCTAATTCGTAGCATCTGAGTTAGAAACAACAGACAATCCTGTAAAACTTCTTTCAGTCGCATACCTAATCTGAGAACTCCAGGAGAGGCATACACTTACAAGAAGGCATCAGGTTTTGGCTCCTCCTCCTTCTCCAAGGATATTTACTGATTGATTGTCCACTGTCCCCTGCCCTACCCATTGTCTCCATGAAACAAGTACTATCTCAAGCAACCAAGTCAGGAGAGATCCTGCACTGCCCAAGGGATAAAAATCTGAATCCATTCAAGCCAAAGAAGTTATTAAATCAGTCTCTAGCTGCAAGACACCGCACATAAGCTCCACCTCTGCCTTGACCCCTGTCTGCAGACAAAGACCAGTACTGAATAGCTGCAGTTCACCAGAGTGCCTAGGATGACTCCAGTCAGCCAGCCAAGAGGTGAGTGCCTCAGTTTCTTTCCACAGCTCCTGTGAATTTTAAGCATCAAATGGCTTTCAAGCCCACACGGGCCTTTGTAAAAATATTAAAGAGATGAAGTCCTCATTAAACGAAGCACACTGAAGTAGACATAATTAGTGGCAGCATTACTCATTCTCCCACAGCTGGGGTGGGGGAGTAAAGTCAGAAGAGCACAGTGCAATATCCAGTACAGCTGCAAAACAGGAAAATGAGCTCTTTGCTTTGATCTTAGACACAAAAGTTTAAGAGAAAACTTATTAGAATTCTTTTCCCTTCATGTAAGGTAAATAAATTTGTGAGCTTGCTGATAATCAAAAGCTTATTGATTACAAATGCCCAACATCCATTGCTAAATCTCATACAGTAAGCACTCCGATCATAACACAAATTTAGTAAAACTTCACACACACAAGAGTTACACCTTTGCAGCAGTCACACAGGAGTTGAGGCTAACAGTAAAAGCGTGACATTATGACTATTATAACAAGAGTTACCAAAACTGAGCCATATGACTTTCTAAACTTTTTGCTGCAGATGATCATTTCTCAGTTTCTTATTTTCTTACATGTTTGGAGTAGAAACCTCCAGTGTGAGGAAAAGCACTGAAAAGCCCAATTAATCTCAGTATGACTCATTCACATAATCCCCAGAGTACCAACTGGAAAATACTAAGCAGGATGAATTGCTTTCTGAGCTTGCATTTAACTTTGAAGAAATACATAGGGGAAAAAATGTGCTGGTGTATCAAAGTTTCCATTTTCTAACCTCTAATCTTTTCTAGAGAACTTGAAGTGCTGACAGTAATTTATAGCATATGAGTTCAAATGCCTCCCTTTGAAACAATGATTACCTTGTGATGGCCATACAGATAATGGGAACTTCTGCTTTGAGTTTCACTGGGTGGGAGGAGAAGACCAACTCACAGAGAAAAAGCCTACAAATATAATTAGCCAATTATCAGAGCTTGATTGTACGTATTGAGCTTTTTTGTTTTAAAGCCAAACACTGTTGTGTCCCACTGAAATTTCACAGAACTTGCCTCCAAAAAGTGCAGTATAACTGATAAGAAATGCTTAGTAAGCAGCACAAAGGTTACTTTGCCCGAGTTAGAGACTTAAAAGTGCTTAAACCCACATCTTCCACTGAGTGCCCACCTTGAGCTCCTGCTGAGGAAGCCAGAAAGCCATCTACAAGCTGGGCAACAGGAAAAGATAAAGAAAAAAGATGCACCTTGTGCCCCAGGAAAACAAAAGCAACCAAACAACAGTGAAAGAAAAAAACCCAAACACAAACAAAAAACAACCTCATACACAACCCACAACAACAACAAACCGTGCCAGCTCGAGCCAGGCAGGCAGAGAAGCAAACCATGAGGAATTTTGAAAATCAGAGGAAGGCACATACTAAAAATAGAGAGCAGTTGAGGCAGAGAGAGGTTTTATTTTAAGTCCAAGAAGTGTATTCTAACAACAGTTTCAAAATCTTTTAGTAGATCATGGCCTTAAATATTTTAGACACCTAAATTTGTAGCCTAGAGGCTTCCTCCAATTCAGCATAGGGTATTCTTGCTCAGTGTGCAAGTTTTTCTGAGCACTAGATGCGGAGCAGTGCTCCTTAAGTCAAAGTACCATCTGATTTTGGAGACGGGAAACCTTTCTGGGCTGCCCTTCACAAGAAGGAAAATAATTTCCTCTTAACAGGGCTACTAGAATACATGTGTGACTGTCTTGCTGCCCTGACTTTCCTATCTGTCACCATATAAATCCCACAATCAGTACTTTAACATTATGAGAAAGCAAGACAGACTCCAGTTTAAGCCTCCTTGGTCTCACAAGGGCAGCAGTTCATTTCCTCTACACTTCCTCAGTTCTATCTGAGGTTAATAAATCCTATTTCCAAACCCCTGCTGACCCAAACCCCGGCTGAACAGTCCACAGCCACTTTGCAGATTAGCAGAAGGGCCTCCCCTCTTAACCCCGCAGTGCAAGCACACAGAAGGCAGGGCTGAATTTGTCTTCCCAGAAGGCAGCGGTGTTCACACTCTCTGTTAAAACAAGTGGAGAAAAGGTCTCGCATTAAGGGGCTGACATTCAGCTCGGACTGTACCTGGATTCAGACTCTACTGAGTCACTCCTCAAACAAGGAAAACATACCAGTTATGCTGTACTTTAAATGCCAGAGATTATTTCCCTGTGTCTGGAATGAAGTGTGTTATTTAAGCAGTCCTGATCTTTAGGGGCTTTTCTCCTTTTACCTATAACTAGTCAAGTTCCTTGGGAAAAGGCAGATATATCTTTCCCCATATTCATATTTGGTTTATCCACTGCCAGAAAATTGTTTCAATCAATCAATTTTAGGGCCTTATGCAGAAAAGAATGGTTTTCAGTTTAAAAACAAAACAAAAAACAACAAAACCCCTAAAACACCACCAAAAACAATACATGACTATCCACCTTGGCTGATCTCTCACAACAAGCTTAGTTAGAATCTTAAGGAAAGCTAAGAACAAACAAGTTTTACAAACTCTACAGAGAGTAAATTGAATAGTCCAGTCTATGTCTGGGGACTAGCATACAGGATTGAAAACATCTCATTTCTGTACTGGGCTTAGGTAGGCTTGGTCATTAAGAAAAACTAAAAATGTCAACATTCATTAATAGTCAAACATCTACAGATTCTCAAAGATTATGAGAAAATATGAGTCCCTTGTCATTAAAAAAATACAACAAACAAACAAAACACCAAATAAACCACACAAAAAACCCCACAGAGATTAACATGATCTTTTTCTCTATCAGTCTGACCACAAGAACAATCATGCTTCACTCCTTTTGGAGCATTTTTGTTAGTCTTCTTCCCATTAAATCGGAAAGAAAATGCCTTTTGCTTTACTGAATCAAATGAAGTCTATTTACATATAAACAGAAGCAAGAGGAGATTCGTGGAGACTGAGGAAAGCAGGGTTCCTGGCACTGGCAAAGTATGAAGAAGAACAGAGATTGACAAAATCTGATCCTAATCACTTCAAGAAGAAATTCTCTGGCGATCAGAGCATTTCAGAGTAATTCACAATTAATATCTCCATTGCTCTGTGTTTCAAACATATCATTCACTTACCACAAGGTTAACTCTATAGTACTTTACCTCAAGACAGGTAGGGTACCTGTCCTCTCCATAATTCCCATTTATGTTGGTATTTCATGAACATCCTCATTATGAGCAACCTCTTCCAACCTTGTCCCTGTCAGTGACTCTTCCCCGGCACAAAACATCCCATGAGCCCCTAAGAACAAAAGCAGCTCTTGAACTTGTCCTTTGCGGTACACAGTACCCAGTGAGCAATAATATTGCTGAAGACAGTCTTTAACAAAGAGAAGTTTTAAAATTAAACTTTGTAGGAGCATCAAAAGCCAAAACTTTTTACTGCCATGATCAAAAACATCCAAACAACACAAAAGTGAGCAAGCTTTTTAAAGAGCCAAGAGAGGCAGCTAAAAGGCAATTCTGAGCATGGAGCACAGATTGTACTAAGATGTCATCTTGGCAAGCTTGGACTATTTATTTCAACAAGACTTGAAAGACAAAAAGGAGACTGGCATGGCACAACAGTAAAGCAAGAAAGGCTATGAACAACTAGAAGAAACCCTCCAGGAGGTTGAAGTTGTACAAAAATGAGGAAAACAAGAAGAAACAAACTCTGGCAACTACAGCACAGAGTAAAATTATCCAGAAATGTTTGAGGAACAATTTGCAGACATCAGAAATTAAAGTTTATTTTTAAACACATGAAAAGCAGAAAGTTCTGCCAGAGTCTATAAATATAAAACTAGTGGGAGATCAGAGTGTAATAGAAACCTTGGAGAATTCAAGACTAGCAGACATTTTCCTCACTGCATCTGTGCACACTGTGGGAAAAGTTGAGGTGTTTCACTGCTTTCCAACGTTTTAACGTGAAAATCACACAATAAAAGGATATTAATTAATGAGAGTAAATAGTATAAAAGACAACACAACACTGACTCAACACTTCTAAAGGATCAGAGGCCCATGTTATCTGCCAAAACTGCCTCAGGACCAGGAGACTGACAAAGGCAGGATACTGAGCAAGATGAACCAAGGACAGAGTTCCCATGGATGCAGCATTTAAGAACGAACGCAAACACCAATGCCAGCAGCACCAGCAAACAGGTGCATTGAGACTGTCAAACCAGACAATCTGGTCCACTGCTTGTACAATGAGAACTGAATCAAATCACATAGTGCCAGTCTGGGCATTTGTGGATTCTCTGTACAACCCTTTCATGTTCTCTTTGTTCCTACACATAAGAGACAAAAGACCACCTGCCAACATGGCCATTATCAAAAGCGTTCACCCAAACAGCTCAGTCTTATCTAACATAAAAGCAGATCTCATTCGGGCACCATAACATAGGAGTGCAGTCAGCATCAAGGGACAAAAGCTTCACATTTCTGCTTTCATTCAGATAGTTGCAGAACAGAGACAGAAATTCAGGTTCAGGTGAGAATAGTAGGTTAGAATTACTACCTAAAGATAACCAGAGGAGTATTTCCTGAAAAGCAGATCTGTACAGCAGCCAGTTCTGAGTTTGAAAGTGAAAAATGGAGGTGGGGGAAAGAGAAAGGAAAAAAAAAAAGACCAAAAATACAAGAGTCCTTTAGAGCATGCAAAGTTTTCACCAAGATTTCCCACAGAATGGACAACTGTTTCAGCAGTTTAGAGTACTGAATAAAGGTGTAGAAGAGTTGCACTAGTGCCTTCTCCTGGGTTTTATGCTTTCCCTTCACTGTTTTGTTAAATAAAAGAAATTAGGTGCTTTCCTTTTAAGATAAACTAAAGGTTCACTTGACCCAAGGGGCGTTTTGGGGTTTTTTATTGGGTTGCATTTCTTTTTTTGTTTTGGTTTTGGATTTTTTAGTATCCATTTCAGCAAGATACAGGAGCTTTCATGCAGCTGTACTGAATAAAGTTTTCAGTTTGGTGTCTGAACCAGGGAGAAGTTATTTTTACTGCCCTGTTTCTGAAATTGCTTTTCATCTCTGTTACTATATGGCAATACTGTTGGCTATGTCCTACAGTGAAGTTCCTCCTGTGCTTTTCTAGGTTAACACAACACTGAAGAAATGTTATCTCCTCCACTAGAAACAAAGCTTTGCAGAAACTACAGCTACAGGAACAATCTTGGATAGTTCTGTCAATATCTTAATATGTAGTTTAAAGTCTTAAAAGGTTAAGAGTGGGCAGAAAAATATTGGTTGTAATTTAAAACCTCTGTTGTTACTTCAGGCATTAACTCAGTTTTTCATGGGTTCAGTCACTTCTTTCCCAACTATTTCTCTTTATGATACTAGGTAATACCTCTGCTCACATCTCTCCCTTCTAAAAATCCCGTTCTGTCTCTCATTAAGGTGCTTCACCTTCTCTACCTCAAGGCTTTTTTTCCAGGGTACATCCCAGCAGGAGTTCAGCACACAGGAAAGAAGTCAGTGGCCTGGCATTGCAGATTTCTGACATTCCCTCGATCTCTTTCCTTCTTTCTGCCCTTCGTTCTGGTTAATGCTCCTGCTCCTAATACAGTTGTAGACCTTGCAGGTAGCAAGCTGAGCCACTTCTCAGAGCTCATACTGAATGGAAGGAGTAGGGTGGTCACTGCTTCAACCTCACTGATGCCTTATTCTCTTGATTCTCAAAAGCAGGAGGAGGGCCTCCTCTCTGCAGGTGCACCACCACTTTATTGGTATGTGAATAGAAACGTGCACTGAAGCTCAAACAGAAAAATGTTCCTTAATTTTACCTCTTGTGAGCAGTAGCAGCTTGGGAGTCTGCTTAACCAGGGCTGCTCATATAAAAACCCTGAATGCCAAAAGCTTTTCTTGAGATCACTAGGGGCCGCTGTTAGGTGTAGTAAGCTAGACAAGAGGATTTGCAAAGCACTGCATGCATTATCAAGCAAAATTCATGAGATCAAAGCAATGAAACTGAGTGTTCAGAAATGCAGTAGCAGCTCCTGAGCTAGACAACATATAAATTTGTTCCAGGTGAGAGATGGTTTTCTTTTTTGTACAGGATTTGAATTACTGCTACTGTTATCAGGGAAGCAAAAAAAATCAGTGCACCACTACTATGCTGCTTATTAAGAAGCCACAGAATTACAAGTAACACTTGAACTGACCTTTAAATAGTGCAGATGGCATGCCAGCCTGAATTAGTGAAACTGGATGTTATACAGCAAGATTGCCATGGTTGTCTGGTATACAAATTAGCAAGGAAAACTCTTCCCTGGAGAAAACAAGTACATGAATACTTAAAACAAAAGTGATGCGAGAGATGCAGTCATAGCTAAAGAAACCCTAGATCTGACACTGAATGACACTGGACAGATGAAAGACACCCACGGGACTGCTGTGTTTCAGATCCTAGGATGACATCAGGCTGCACAGCTGAGAGCTCATCACCCAGCACTGCATATATCTGGTCTGACACACCTTGAGCAATACTACCTTTATGGTTATTTATGCTACCAAAGGAGGATGAGAGCAAGGGAACTGCAGTCTGAAGCCAATCTGTAAACTTTCTCTGAAGGACCTAAAAAGATTTCAGAACGACCGCCATTTCTCCTTCAACTTGTGATCACACCAACAGACTGTTTCCTTGTGCTTAAAATATCAGTCCAAAGAGTTCTCTACCATTCTGTTTTTACTCCCAGCCTGTCAGGAGGGAAGTTGAAGGAGTCACAACTGGCCTTTCTGTCTACATACCTTAGCAGTTCTTACTGTTGCTTGGGTAGCAGAAATAGGTACCATTTAAAGGACACATTACTCACAAGAGGTAGAATTATGGAACATTTTTCTGTTTGAACTTCAGTGCACATTTCTGTTCACATACAAATAAAATAGTGATGCAGCTGCAGAGAGGAGGCCCTCCTCCCACTTTAGAGAATCAAGAGAATAAGGCATCAGTGAGGATGAAACAGTGACCACCCCACCCCTCCAAAGTAACAAGGAGTTAAATAGGAAAGCAAATTAATAAAGGCTTGTCATAAAATTGCCACAGGCAGTCCTGACTGTTGCACAAACTGATTGGAGCTGGGCATTAGAAGGAACACTAGCCAGTTTAGACTCTGCTTCATTAAACACTATAGAAAAACATTATGACTTATCTTCTCCAAGACAGTAATAAGACTGATAGAAGCAAATCACAATGAGACCTATACTGATATCCATGCATTTATCACACTTAAACACACACCTCCTTCTCCACCTCTTTTTCAGAAAACTCAATTAGAAAATAGATTTTTACCCCTTGGACAGGCTGGCCTCAAATACTGCCATGTAGCTGCTGGTTCACCTCCTTTCAAGTCAGCCCCTGAAGCAGGTCAGTTCCTTGCAGTATTCCCACTTACCACACAAATCCAGCAAGATAAGAAGCCCTTTTGCAGCACACCTCTGCTGGAGGAGTACCCCCAGCAAATCTCCTCTCCTCTGCCCATTTCCAAATGTAGGCTGCCAACCTACCCCACACTGGTCTCTCATAGCCTTAATCCTACCCAACCCTCAGGTGCAGCCCAGAGCACTGAGGACACCCACTCTTATTAACACCTTCATACCAACATGCAGCTTTTAATGCTTCATGAAAGTGGTAAGTTCTCAGCTGGGACCTGAAGAAAGTCCACATGACAATGGGGACTGAAGAGTGGGGAGACAAAAAAGCAAGCAGGATTTCAGGGTTTTGTGGCTCTGATTACAAATGTTTAAAAGGCAAGATGTGCACAAGGAGCTCAGAAGCAACTGTAAGCTGAAGGTGTGGTCCTCTGCTTTAGTAGTCATCTAAACATATAGAAGTTGATGTGAGAATGGGGTGGATTATTTCCTTTCCAAACATATTTACTGCACTTTGCCTAAAAACTCTATGTGCTTCCTTCAACCATGATCCCATTGTTTGAATTCTCACTCTGGCTAATCTCCAGGTTGAAAACACATCCTTCTTGCCACTGTGTATTTGCAGGCTTCACAGAACAGTAAGCAACACCACAGTATCCTTGAAGAACTATTCTTTCCCTCCGGGTAAATCCCCTTGTAAGGCTCATCTAGCTTGTTAAAGAAATTCTCCTCCTACAAGTACTTCATATGAATTTAGGTCAACAACAACAACATTTTTTCAGTGTACACGTGTTTGCTTAGAGTTTCCTTTCTTAAAGCATTCACCTTTGTCCTTGTTTACTCATCACCATATATACTGACTTTTAGAATTAGGTTGAAAGTTCACCATTTTTCAGTTCTGTCAGCCAGTAAATCAACCTCAGAAATCTTATCAACTCTCTTGTGACTGATTCAGCTTCTAAAGCATACAGTTCATTGGTTTTAACACACATTTTCTTTCACACCAGATATGTTTTACAGTTCCACATGACACCAGATGCAGAACAGTTTTCCTGATAAAGCAATTTAATAGTTATTATACAAATACTATGTTGTTTACATGTTTTCGAAGTGGTTGCTTCATTTAGAACACAAAATATTATATGAAATATCTCTGGGGGTTTAGTACACATTTTTTATGTATGATGCCATTTCTTTTGTCTGCAACAGCTTCTTTGTCCACTTCAGTTTTTAAACATGCTGCATTTCTCAGTGAGAGGTGAAAAGCATCTCAGGGTTTCTTTGGCTCTTTGTTGTATTGCCAATACTCTGAGGCATCACAAAGGATATATGTTTACTGTATTGCAATAGCACCCTTAAGGGTGCACAGAGTATATTTAGAGAGAGAAAATTACCTTGAAAAGCAAATACAAAGATAGAGGTGGAAGAAAGGCTACAGTCATAAGAGACAGTCCACTAAGAAGAAAGTTAAGTCAATAAAGACAGAAAGCTGGGGCAATATTTCTAGAGGACCAGCTCTTGAGAAAATGTAGTTGCAAGAGACAACTACATCAAATAGGGGGAAAAAAAACCCCTTTTCTTAAACTTGTCTATTACGCAACTTCTTTACAGTTAAATTGTCCCCAACAGGCTTCATCTATAAGCAAGGATACAGAGCTATGCTAGGAGAGCATCTTGAGACAGTCTTGCAAGATGGACGGGTGCTACAGTTTCAGGGATGCCTCAAAGCCACTAAGAAAAATCCCATAACTGACAAAAAAAACGAAAGACTGATACAGATCTGGATGTAGCCAGAAGACAAAAATCAAGGACACGTGGGACCTCCTGCCACCAAACATACTCAGTGCATTATGGAAGAGTACCACAATCAGTCCCAGCCAGCACAAACTGGCTCTGCTGGCCCTCCCCTCGCTGCTAAATCAAATTCCTCACCTCTCCACTACCTTGTGCTTCTGCAGCCTTCAGCATTGCAACAAACCAAACCGAGGAGTTCATGTGAGGCAGCAGCTGAACTTACCAGCAAAAAGCAAGTACATTGTTTCCCAAGCCAGTTTGCTACATACCTGCAGAGGAATAGAAAGGGCTAAGAACAAGGGTGTCTAGAGTGCAAGAAATTAATTCCCATTTTTCCTTAACAACATCATTGTCTTTGGCACTCTCTAAACCAGTGTGGCATTGCTATAATCTCATAAGCCACAAAGATTTTGGAAGTGTTTTCCTACCTTTCATAGGTATCTGATCAGAAAAGATGCATTCTCTTCTCTACCCTACATCACCTACCTTATTTAAAGCACTACTTCCTCCATCTAACTTGTAATTACAAAAAGGTCTTTGTCGCATTCTACTACCGTAGAAGAAGATACCCTCTTCCTCTTTGAGCATAATATCTGCAAATCACTAGTTGCTTCACCATAGTAAAACCTGACTTTACCTGCACTCTCTTTGCAAGCTAAAAGAGCTGTGACATGAGGCCCCACTAATGCAGAACTTCAACTACAGTACTGCACTCTACACAAATTGCCTGGATGCCTCCCACAGGCTTCATTCCTTCCAGCACACAGTGATGTCCCTCCACACCTCTTCCTTCCTCACCAGGCTCCCACTGCTACTGCTGCTACCTGCTTAGCCCATCTTTTGGACCTGAAGATCCTCCACCTGGGCAGCAGCTATAATAACAACATGGACCCCGTAAGATTCAGGTGCATATTTGCTGCATTTGACACTTCTCACAGAGGAGCACCTGACCTGGATACCCTTCCCTCCTAAGTGTCACTGCCAGTCCGCTGTCTGGTCATTAATACCTCTCATTGCAAATTCACATTGGTTATGTCTGCTTTGCAGAGAGCTACAAATTCTGGAAGGTATCAGAAGAAACTCTGTGTCTTACAAGACAAATTAAAATAGTACAGTGTTCTATGAATATTTATAATTATTTTCTTTCCAAGAGCTAACTCTTACGTGTCAAGTGTATTCACCAGAAGACAAAACCTTATTTCCTTGATAAGAGGATTGAAGAAAAATAGTGATACAAGTTACTTGTCTTCTTATAACTATCATAGCTGCCATTCATAAATCTTAATACTGCATTTGTTCTGCAAGCAGACTGAAAATAGAAGTGTACTGGTGTAGTGCATTTAATAATATACCTATGACCTCAAAGTATTAATGTTAACAGGTAGCCTGTAACAGCATACACCATATTACACAAAAAGCAATTTAAGGGAAACATACAAACAACCTTTCCAACAGAAACAGTGTTTCTTCTAGTACATGTCACAATAAGATTAAGGCTTAGTTTAAAGATTTTTCTTAAGCATTCTGTTGTGCATATTGATCTAAGCTTTAAGGTTCACCTGGTGTACTTCAAAGTTTCCTCCAGAGCCCTGGAGGATAATACAAAGCTAATAACATACAGAGTAATAAGAAATGGAAAAAGCCCATCTTATTGATTAAAAACATATTTATACTGGGTTCATCTCCCTGATTTTGCTGTTAACTTGAGCTTAAGCAGCTATTTTATTCACCTTTTATTCATCCACTTATTTTTCTTCCCTCTGCCCCTCCCTCCAGACTTAAGTAATGTCTAAATACAATAGCTGTCTGGAGTTAGATGCATAAATGTATTTCATATTTAAACCGTCTCTCACACAGCACAGAATTTTCTTTTCCAACTCAGCTATCTACCTCTTTGTTTTTCATTTCCCAGTGAGCATGAGGGACTTTAGCAGAGAGGATTGCAAGATGCACGTTCCCAGTTTGTCCATACATCTGAATTCCATTTGAAAAATCCTTCATTCCAGTTAAAACCAGGACATAGCTAGCCTACTGAGGAGGAGTCATAACAAGGCTCCAACACTGGTAACAAGAACATTTTATCGTTATTAAAGCCATGAATATCCACACAGAGATTAACTATTAACTGTATCATTTCTTCATTTGCTATTGGCAAAAGCAACAGGAGAGGTGATAGGAATAATATGACAGAAAAGGCAGAAAGATCAAAGAGGACATGACACCTATCCAGGGCTTATCCCTCCTCTTCTTCCTCAGTACACTACTTCCTTTGCAATACTGATCTCAGTACAATCAACCTCCTGATGAACCTGTGTCTGAGACCTCTTTCACCCAGTGCACATTTCTGAGAGCAGACCTGCTGCCTTCCCTTCCAGAGTAGGTCCTCCCAGCAGTAGGGTTCACCGAAAAGTCACCTTAAATTCCAGTCATCTAAATCATCTTACTTTTTAGGACTTTTTTTGTATCTTCTTTTATTGAGCATAGCTTTACACATGTACATAGAGTTCATTCAAACATGGCAAGAACACACATCACAGTTGGCAAGTCTGAAGATGCTACAGTAATCAGAAATGAGTAAAAGAAAAAAGGAAGAAAGAGCTGGATCTTGTGCAGTGGTCGGTGACTGCTGCCTGACCTCTTTTGAGAGGCTTGAGTACCCTGTGAGGTAAAGGCCAACAGCCCCAGCAGACTCCAAGATGCAGAAGGAAGTAATTCCCTGCATCCCATGTCAAACTTTTCCTTGAGACAATAAATTTGAGACAAAGATTATTTGCTTTGACATCCCCAGCCTCTCTGCTTCAGAGATAGTGGCACCATCAACTGTAGGACACAGAGGGTCATTGAAAGGATGAACACATCACCAGAGAAAGGGGGCCGACACTAGTAAGTTTTCTAGCACAACAGTTACCAGTGAGACCTCTCTGACTTAACATAGACCAAGTTCACCATTATTCTGGTAACACTTATTACTGGGTTAATAATATTCTTCTTGTATTTTGACTAGATTGTTAAGATTTTGATCAGGAGAGCAATAAGTTCTTGGCTCCATCCATATGCAATGTTCCCTTTTTCTCCATAATAGGATTAGAGTCTAAAATTCAAAATGTGTTTTCAAATCTCATTTACTATTCCCTATGCACTATATTACACTTGGTATACTGTACTCACTTCTCACCTCCAATGTCACAGTCAAAGAAGATATTGTGAATCTGTGTTGCTCAATCTCCAAAAGGACAGTTCTGAAGGTATGACTGCCTTTTGAGGATTATACAGAAAAAAACATGAGTCACTCTTGAAAAGTGTCTCCATAACAACATTTTCGAGAACTTGGAAAGGGTAGGAAGGGTGATCAGTTTCCAGTTTTGGAAGTAAGGAGCAATACAGTAGTAAATAAAAAAGTGGGAAAATTCACCTGTTGTAGAGAAGAAATGTGTAAATCCTAAAAAAGAGGATATATTCAAGAAATAAAAAAGAAAAAAAAATCAGTCTTTTCAAACCAAATTAAATTATCATGAGAACAACAATGACAAGAAGCAGAAGAGGAGGGGAATAGGAGGGAGGGGGGAAATAAATAGGAAAGCCTCAGGAATCAAACAGACTACATAGAGTAGGGAGAAGAGAAGAACAGGTTCAGAAGTCAGTGGCAGAAAACAAGATAGTATATGCATGGTGGGATTAAACGTACTCTAAGACTGACAGTATAGGAAAAATAGCAGTAGGTGCCACCCTTTGCTTTGAAAAACTAGTCCCTATATTGTTTAATCCACTTCTAGTGCACCAAGTAAGAAGCTCGGCCTGCACAATCTTTCCTTTTCTCACCGCCTTTTCCACAATAACTCATTTTACCCAGGTCTGCAACAAATGCTAGACTCCACACCCTGCTCTGCACAACTCCACAGTTCCTTTCTGCTTGCTAGTCTATATATGTGTCCCAAGCTTGGCTGCATGTTGTATTCTTTTTGCTTAAATTCAGAGTGGAATTTGGAGAAAACAAACATACACAAAACAATACAACTCCCTTCCTCCCCCCAGCCTTCTGCATTATCCATTGCAGACAGTATGTTATAGAGTTTTTTTGGTTTTGGTTTGGTTTTGGTTTGGTGGTTTTTTGGTGTTTTTTTTTAATTTTATTTTGTGTTGGGTTTTTTGTTGTTGTTGTTGTTTTTAAACAGACTGGAAATACGTATTATCATCTTCATTATAAGTTTTGATTTCACTATGCTCAAGTTCACCTTGCGCTTCAGTGACAACATATTTTCTGGGCTGCTTCCTCCAACTTGTCTCTGAAACATGCCAGTTGTAAAGCACACAATGCTTTGCTTATTAAAGGCAACGACATACGGTCATGCAAACACAGGTTAATCTGAACAAAACCACACAGAGAAGCAACATTAAACAGCTGGTGACTCAATGAGAAAAATTTACTTTTTTTTAAAGTGTGGAATTTCATCAACAAGTATTAGAACTTGCTGAACAATTTTGGAAAAACATGCCCGTGACATTCCTAGGCAGTCATCTAAATCTGGGTTCTTTCTTATGGGTACAGAGAAAATTAAGGCATAGATACTCTTTGGACCCATCAGTAATGGGTATGTGTATGAGGAATATACAGCAGTTTTGCCCTGACTGTCCTCTCTTCATTTGCTTTTTCTGTGCTGCACAGGAGGAGTCTACCTTACATTTAGTGATTGCCACTGCTGCAAAAACCATGTGGGGAAGAAGGTGGTGGGAAAAAAAGTCACAGAATCACAGAATGTTAGGAGTTGGAAGGGACCTTGAAAGACCATCCAGTCCAACCCTCCTGCCAGAGCAGGATCACTTAGACCAGGTCACATAGGAACGTGTCCAGGCAGGTTTTGAATGTCTCCAGAGAAGGAGACTCCACAACCTCTCTGGGCAGCCTGTTCCAGTGCTCTGTCACCCTCACAGTAAAGTTTTTCCTTATGTTTAGATTCAACAAAAGGGAGAGTCACTGCACTCTCCCTTAAAAGCTACTCATATTTTAGCCCCAGTTTTGTGATGCAGTCATCAATTTCATCCAGTTTCTTGTATTTTACGCACAACTTCACTAGATTGGAAACAGAGATTATACTTACCCCAGGCTTCCAGATTCAAGAATATTTAAATTAAAAAAAAATTCTCCTTTCTTCCACAACTGACCATAGTTTTATCTGCCTGAAGTAAAAGTATAACAACGGGACAGCCAAATCAGAAAATTATTCCAGCAATCAATCACTGAAAGGGTGACAGCAAAATTTGAAAGGCATTTTCTTTTGAAAAAATTGCATTCTAGATGATGGAAACCACTGAAATAAGAATGAACACCAACTGCACTTAATTTTCTGCTACTCTCAATATACTTGTAATCATGCAAAAAGTATGCATTGACTAAATAAAGGTATCCATAACTGTGCCAAGGATGTTATGAGTCACTCATTAAATTTACAACTTTGTTTCCATTGTTTCTTCATTCTCCTCCTTAAAAATTCCAAAATATCAAAAGATCTGGTATTCCCTAATAAGGTGGCTTGGTGCTACATAGTAGACTTTATTAGTGATTCCTAAGGCATTCATAGTACTGACAAAAAGATTACTAACAGTGCAGAAGACAAATGCACAGTGAACTAAGTCTGACATGTGTTTTAGCAGGAAACCACTGAGCTATACCAAATTAAGGTATATTTTAAAATAATTTAAGAAATCTCAGTCCCTAACTTAGTGAATATTATTGTATTTTAGCAAGAATATATATGGAAAAAATGGGTACCTTCAATTAGTAATAACTTATTTCAGTAGGTCAATCAAAAGAAAAAAAAGAATATTTTTACTAACTATGGATCTTCTCTCTATACTGACAGTTACATTTTTCTGTACTGACAGTTACAGGTAGTTATAACAGATTACTTTTTTATTTTCTTATCTGGGATACTTTGTGACAGCCAAACAAGACTCATCATAAAGCATATGCTGATCCCAAGTAACTACCCTGAGACCAGGGCCTGAATGACCAAGTTTGAAAAGAATCAAAGCAGAAGACACAAAAAAATAACTCAACTTGTATGCTAGGAGAGCAAGTTCTTCCTAAGTAATAGATCTGTATGTCAGGCACAACAATGGGTATATTTCTGTATAGTAGGCCAACCTGTCAAACCATTTTCTCATATAAGAAATAACCCATAGCACCTGAAACCTGCCAGATGAAACCACTGAAAGAACTTCATAGATATTATATGCAAATATATATGGAAATATCATGAAAGACTTTAAAATTGTGATTCAAACAGAATAACCTTTCTCAAACTGCTGTCAGGAAAACAAGGAAACAAATAAAACCCAAAAACAAAACCACACAAATCTCCAAGCCTTGTACTGGCAAGCTTTGTAATATTTATTTTACTTAATTTTGCCTTATTCAGCAACCAGCTTTTTACCTTCTGTATTTTGGGCAATCTCCTCAAGATACGTCAACAAAAAACGTAATCTATTTGACTAAAACCAGCCAATAAAACTAAGAAATTTAGCCAAAAAAATAGGTAATGTGCTAAAATTATTCCACATAATTGAAGAGTGAAAACTTTGGGTTTTGCTTTTAGATGACTTCTTCTCCCATAAAATCACAAAGTTCTTTAGCTATCATGAAATAGCTGCAAATTCAATTGTCTCAATTAAAAGATTTTAAGTAGTATTACATCTGACTTCTTTATTAGTCAGATAGTTGTTCACAAAAAAAAAAAAATATTTTAAACAGATTCAGTCCACAAGAAAATTGCTAGGTCACTAGATATATAGAGGAAAAAACCCTCTACAGATCAATTAAAAAGAGTAATAACTCTACCGCTCACACATGCTAGCTGTAACCTTGAATTACACTCAAAGATGAAAGGGCAAGCTATTTTCCACCTTCATTAGTTTCTTATTGAGTCAGCTGAATTTGCTTCAAAACGATAATTAAAGAGGGTTTTCTTATCTTTGAACATTGCTTTGCATTAACTAGATGAAAAGCACTAGTTTATTTCATATAAAACACTGAATGGTGAACACTTATCAAATAACATAGATGGAATATATATAATGAAAATAGGTCTTTTTAGAGGATATGTTTATATGTCACAGCTACTGGAGTTTAAAATAAACGTCACTGTTTAGTACCACCGAAGTGTTATTATGTATTTGTCCCTTTTGTTTGATTATATATTATTTAAAAATATGTAGCAAGAAGGAAGGTTTCCAAGTTTGCATTAACAGCTCCATGGTTTCATCAACTATTACAAAAATAATAAATATAGCTTCCAATCATGCAGTGTTACAGACCAGCTCCTCACAAATAAGTAATTGGATATCACAGGAATCAGAGTCAAATGTTGGTAACCCATTTTCTCCAATGAAATTGGAAATTTGTTCAGAAAATAGGACGTGTGCACCTGTCTAAGAAATCACAATGATATAAATATAGCTAAACTTGCTATGAAATTCTAAAGGAAAAAAAAAAGTCTCTGAAACCAGTCACAACACCAACTTCAGTACTAATTCAGTTAAGTTCTATAAAGTCAATGTGCAGAGTGTACAATATCATAGCCACAGCATTTATTCAACATCCTAGACGATGTAAAAAGTATGTAACAATTTTACATTATATTTTATTATCTCTAGATATGAAAATAAGCCTAAAAGCAACACATCCCTTCATAAAGAAGGTGGAAGTTATATAGAAAGTTGTACAAATCTTACATATGGCAGAAAATGTCAACTTCAGAGAACAACATACCTTCAGCAGACCTTGTAGTAAATCACTGCTGAAATTAATCAGTCATGTCAACAAACTATAGATATAATCAACATAATTGAAATTGATGGTACTAAAAATTGCTGGCAAACGTATAACTTTAACTCACACATATGACTTCTGAATGCAGCCTCTACATTTTTATATTTAGGTTATTGCTACAGAGTTTTTCATAGCTGAAGTTCCAGAAAGTAAAAATTTAGATACGCTGAAACTGCTAACACAAAGCTGATCAAACACTCCATCCAGTATATATTCTGCACACAAACTGCTGTAATAATCTTCAGCCTACAAGTCACATTAGTTTCCTTGAAAAGATGATAACTATTAAGTACAATAAGCCTTTGATTAGTTTGGCCACATAAAAAGAGATACATTACAACAAACGTAACCTAATGAAGATGTCAACACACACTGTGACTACACAAAAATATGTAACTATACACAGAATACTCTGACACCTTCATTTGGTGGTTTATAGCTGTTGGGAACCTGCATATATGCAAAACTCAGCTGTGACTAATGTACCCTAATGAGCAAACTAGGTGGGCCTCCTTAACTTCAGCTAACAGGCTGGTTGACAAACATCTTAACAAAATGGGGTAGAAAGAACAACAGGCTTTTGAAAATGGAAAGCTTTAAGATGATCTGGTATCAACCAGTTCTAAGTGCTTGCTGGGTAATGGAGATGATGTTAGTGATGCTGATTAATTAGTAAGGAAAATCTCTGTCTGATTCACTCCCTCTCACACATGGTACCAGAAGTAGAATAAGCATTAGAATATAGTGTCAGTAGAAGAAAAGCATAATCAAAAGCCCCAACATAACTTAATTTTTTGAGGAAGGTGAAGATCACCACAGAACTTTCAAACTGTTGCACTGTCTTTGAGAGCAGCCAATGTCAAGGAAAAAAGCTCAGGTAAACAGAAGCTTTATTGCTTATCACTTTTACGGCACTTGATGTGTTGAATATTGTGTTCAATAAACATCAGGACTTTCCAGAAAGACTGATTACCTGATATTGTCTGCATAGCAGTAAGCAAAGGCATTGTGAAATACAATACAGCTGCTACTGTGCTTGAAGCAGACAGGGTGTCATAAGAATTGCCACGTAATGGACAATGGATTTGTCATACACGTGTGCTTATTTTGGTTCTTCTAAATGTCATAGAAGAAGCTGAATTCAGGAGCTCCATTGTGAATATAGTACACATGTGCTAAATGAGTCAACTGAGGCAAAAGGAAAATTACTAAAAGAAGAAAATAAGATAGAAATGGAGTTAGAATTAGGATGGAGATATTTATTTGCAGATCCTTGTTGCTCCTTTGACTGGAGCTGCTAAGAGTTGACTAAGATTCTGTATCTGTAGCAAATTCTTCTAGGGTGGAAAACAGAGGGTGTTGTGGACTCCTCTGCCAAAGCGGTTTTGACCAGAAGTTTTTTTCTAGAAGGTTTGGCTTCTATGGAATTGACTCATTTTCTGGGTATGAGAAATGCAGACAAATTTGCTGACAAATCTCCACTTACATAAGACCAATGTGCAGGACTTTTCCTTTTCATGGTTATATCAGAACTGTACCACAGGTTTCATCCTGGACACCATCTTCTTAAATAATTTAAATGTACTGGTTTTGTTCGCCACTCTAAGAATAATGAAGAGTCTCAAAATCTGGCAATGATGAAGAAGAGTGTTCATAGGGCCTTACTTATCAGGTTAAGTTCTGACACTAGACAATGTGTCAGCAGTACAGTTTCCTTTCAGAAACACATGACCTTTGAGGCTGTGACAATCTTCTCAGACTGTGTAGCTTAGCAGACTTTCCTGCTGCTGCTGTGGTTTGATAATATTCAAAACAAATACAATGCATATATTGGGAACTAATCTGATTCTTCTGATGTCAGTAGGTATAATCAATAGTCTTACTATATTCTCCTTAAGGACTCGAACTTTCAAAGCTGCTTATGATTGGCTCACTAATTATTTAATAAACATGCAAATGAATTACTTAAAAGAGTGGCAATGTGCAAGACGGCCACAGGACTCCGAGACGACTCTATAAGAGTTATAAATCGAAGACTTTTATTTTATCAGAAGCTGCACTTTTATAGTCCAAAATCCCTTAGTCACACTACATAAGCATTTCTATTGGTTACATATATGTGTCTATATTATCTAAGCTAATACATGATTGGTTACTATCTTACGTGTCACTGCCCACATCCGGGTCAGGTTGGTTTACTTGCACTTCCTGTTGGTTTACTTCCGGGCCGTTCTC
>NW_010191533.1:0-20839 GCF_000695765.1 Mesitornis unicolor
CTACATACACCACCTGTCCTTCCTTTTCAGGAAGGTAACCCTTAAACCATAACCCTGCATGAACTTAATTTGAACATCTTTGTTGGATCAGTTCTCAAAAGATCTGGGAGTTTGATTCCTGGAGAAGATAGAATGGAATGAGAATTTATTTTGAGTCTAAAGCCTTGTATTTCTAATGTACATTGGTCTGCATCATCGCATTTATTATAGTAATCAGTGTTCCAGTTTGGCAATTGGCATCAGCTAACAAATACAGTAGTAAATTGAAAAAACTTAGAGACTACTTCTTGTCAAAGGCATATTGAAGCGATTTTTACACTAGCTTTATTCAAATACTCAGGACTAGCAGTAGGGCAAATAACCATGCAAAGCAAAGTTCTGTCACACATAGAAGATTCTACTGAAATAGGATAACCAGAAAATCACGTTATAGTGAGACTATTTTAAGGTTTCCACTCATCCAAGACAGTTAGCTCGTTTGAGAGAACTGATACCAGTCTCTAAGCTTGTGATAGTTATTGAATGTTGTAGAAAAGAACAAACTGGAAAAGGCTTGATAAGTCATCCTGAACCTGGGATGGAACTCTTGAAACAGTACAGGCTGGTGCAAGACAGTGAAACTGTTCTTCAGAAAGAAAACTGAGATTCTGGTGAATGTGAATCAGCAGCGTGCCAATGTGGTGAAGGCAAACTACACACTGGGCTGTGCTGATTAGCAAAATTGTAGCCGGCACATCGAGGCACTGGTGAGGCTACATATCAAATATTGTCTACAATGTTTTACTTCTAGTGTTGACAAACTGAAGTCCAACAGAAGGCCACCAAAATGCTTCCCGGGTTGAAGCTCTTGCCCTACACAAGAGGAAGGACCAGAGAACTGGGCTTGCTCTGCTTTGAGAAGGAAAGGATAAAGGGAGATTGCTTTCTACAACAATTTGACAGGGGGCTGCAAATATAACAGATTCAGATGCCAAGCTCCAGGTGGCACCAGGTACCAAAAGGATGGTGGGCGAGAGCCACGAGTCACACGAAGGGAAATTCTGACTGAATATGAGGAAAAAATGGATTACATGAGAGTGATTATCAATTGGAAACTGCTGCTCAGAGAGGCTGTGGAATCTCTCTCCTTGGACAAATTCAGTACTTAACCAGACAGGACCCTGAGCAAGCTCTTGTAATATTTTAAGGTTTGTGTAATAGTTTGGATAAGATGACTTCCAGAATTCACCTATAGTATGATCATAAAATTCTAATTGGGAAGGGCATAAAACGAGCACAGTTTGGTTTTACTTCAATTCTCTCTCTTTTTGTTTTTTTTTGTTGTTTTTTTTTGTGTGTTGTTGCTGTAGGGTTGGGTATTTTTTTGCAGAAAGAAAACAGTGAATAATTTAAATAATCACAATGTTTGAGTAAGATCTGATTTGAAGTCAGGAAATGCTAGATAAAAACAATGTGATACTTTGCTGTCAGATGGTCTGCACTAAACATCCTGTAGCTTTGCAAAGATTAGAGAGGTCGCTTCAAAGCTTCCAGACTCTCTTGCAATGCAAATGGTTTCAATATAGTTAACAATGATTTACACTTAAGTTAAAAAAAAAATCCCCTGATTTTCATAAACATGTATGATTTTGATTTATGGAAATAAAAATATTTCATATATGTGAAGAAGTTCACTGGCTGAGAGAGCTGAGCTCTCAGGCTTACTTGTCATTATTCATGTAGCAGGCAATTTTAGTTTGTCACTGAAAGTGAGCAGAGCTGTTGAATTACAATCAGCTGTAGCTCTATTTTGAATATTAATGTAAAGGCTCTTCATCAGACCCATCATTCATGGGAGAGTTGCATCAGCATAACTCCTCCAAGGAAAACTGGGCACATGGCAGAACTTCTAAAGAATGATTTAAACTTTGGAAAATATGAAATGAGGACACAATTCATGGAATTTATGTGAATGGATGAGACTCTGCTTCACATTGGCTTCTTCCTATTTCCTTTAAAATAAGTGTGTAGGTGTGTGTCTGCATGTACACAGAAACATACAAAGAATTTTTTTTGTGAGGTTTTTTGGGGCTTTTTTTAAGACTATGATCTTCTCAGAAATTTGCTATGATTTGGGAATTGACTACAGCTTAATTGTGCTGTGAAAAACATTTTGTGATATAAACTCTGAAATAAATACGATTTTTTTTCTCAGTGTAATTTCCAGAAATAGTGTATGCTTTCCTTAAACTATCCATTTGCATAGCACAGACACTTAACTGTCATTCTTCTCTGTAACACTTCCTCTCAGATACTCCGTAAAGCTAGGCATTTTTACCTGGGGGAAATCAGGACACAGTTTTCATTATCAGTGGGGAATTTGCTTGTGAGCTTGTCGTTTAGAAAAAAATATTTTCATCTGTTTATTCTTTGATATCCAAATATCAGTGGACATTCTGTATTAGAAAGGAACAGCAAATACCACCATAGTATATATGCCTCTGTGCCACATAGCGGATTTTGATTATCTCTTTTCAACAAGTCAGCATACATTCTACTGAAATTCCCTGCTTTGCTCTTCCTTTCAACTTATTCCTCTGCTGTTGAAAGTGATATTTCTCAAAGTCATATATCAAGACAAATGATTAAAAAAAATCCATTTCTTTGGCCTACTCCCTGGTTATATCCAACTTTGAATGACCGAACCATGACAGAGCACTTCAGAATCAGATAAAGTGAACATACTGTACTGAGATGACAGCAGATACAAAACGGGTTGAAAAATAAATGGTCTCTATCTACGTCTATTTTCTGGGGAAAAATCCAACACAAACAAACCAAACCAGAAAAAAACAAACAGAACAACAACAAAAAACCCTTAAACTTTCTTAAAAACTGAGTTAGTAGCAGAAATTAAAAAAGATATTTAACAATTATTCGATGCTTTAATATTTTATTCTAAAATGTATTATCTAATTCTAAACAATTCATGCCCTCAATTACTTTTCTAATACATGCAATGCATATCTCAGTTCTATGAATTTAACATCAATTGATATTAAACTCAGGTAGGTTACTCCAAAATGTTCAACTTATATTTTTGATTTATATTCAATAAGTCTTACACCAAAATAAATTATTCTGTTGCACATGCCTTTTCATCACACTTTCATTAGACTGTAATCTTTTCTTGTTTATTTTCAGTTATTCTTTAGCTACAAGAGTTTGTAGTTACCATTTTCATACATAGTTCAAGGATAAGATGTTTACATACTGATGCACTAAATGATGATATCATAAAACTGGTTCTCTGTCATTACAATTTATTTTTAAATCCCTGAAATATTTAATCTTAGTCCTCCAGAACCATTTGAAATGATCCTAGACAAGAAAAAATATCTACGTATAACTATGAATCCCACAAATCTCTATTTTCTAATCTATAAGCAATCATTAAAGAAAATATTCCCAATTGTCAAAAATAACTTAATTTTTTAAAGCAAGTTAGAAAAGAAATGGAAATAGGACTGCTTTCAGTGACAGAGAAAAACCGAAGGCTTAGTTTTGTTGCAGATATGTATAAAGATTATGACTTCATATTTCAGTTTCCTGAATGTACAGCTTGTGAACTGTGACACTCAGTATACAGGTAAATACAGTTGTGTGCATATACCATCTTCAACTGATATTTTTCTTAATTAATTTCCCATATAACATTTCATTCAGCATTTCGTAACTTTTCATTTCTTCAATATAAATCTCAGAGAGGTGGAGTTTTTTTAATGTTTAAAAAGTTCTATCTAGGCTCATTTAGCTCATATACTATCTTCATTACTTCATGAACAACTTATAACATTGAGGCAAATTTATTCCTCAGGGAAAGGAGTGACACAATTTTCTTGTTCTTTAGTAAGTTTGCCTAGTAAGATCCAATATAAATTTATTTCAATCTTCACTTTGTAGGTAGCATGAATATCACATCTGAAAACAATTCTTAAAAATAAATTGAGATCATATATCAGCTAGACAACTAGTTTCAAAAAAACCTTGTTTTAGACTTCTCATATGTTTGTTCTGATCTTCAACACTAAAAAAAGAATGGCAAATGCATTTTCAGTATATATAAAAAGAAAATTAACCTCAGGATCCATGGGGATTCTTTGACATGCTATTTGACCTCTAAGAAACTTGTTTGTGGTTTGTTTCTTGTGGGTTTTTGGTTTTTTGGTGGTTTTTTTTATAATTTATTTATACTAAGTGGTGGAATAACTGTCATAAGAAGTAAGGCCCAGGTACTATGTTGTAGGACATACTTTGCATATCCTTTGAGCTTTAAGATGTAAACACAGATAATCAGGTAAAAGTGAACTGGCTTTCCTCTTGTTCTCTCTTTCCCCATTAAACACTTGTAGAAAAGATAAATGTCTGATGTCTGTGCTTCTGAATGAACACAGTTTATTTATTAAAATGCAAAAGAAAATGTGAAAGCAGTAATTCTTTTACCTACCTAAAGTTTAGTACAATGATTATTAAGAGATGCTAGCATCCTGCTCTCAAATGAACAGCTATAGTAGTTTGGTCTGAAGAAATTCTGAAGATATTCTTCTGCTATTTTAGAATCATAAAATGAGTTGAGTTGGAAGGGACCTTCAAAGGACATCTAGTCCAACCCCACTGGAGTGAGCAGGGACATCTTTAACTACATCAGGTTGCTCAGAGCCCCATCAAGCCTGACTTTGAATGTCTCCAGGGATGAGACCTCCACCACCTCACTGGGTAACCTGTTCCAGTGTTTCATCCTCCTCATAGTGAAGAACTTATTTCTAATTTCCAATCTAAATCTACACTGCTCTAGTTTAAAACCATTGCTTCTTTTCTTATTGTTACACACACTTGTAAAAAGTCCCTCCTCAGCTTTCTTTTAAGCCCCTTTCAGGTTCTGGAAGGCTGCTATAAGATCTCCCCACAGCTTTTTCTTCTCCAGGCTGAACAACCCTAAGTCTCTGAGCCTATCTCCTTAGGAGAGGAGCTCGAGCCCTTGGATCATTTCTGTGGCCCTCTTCTGGACTCACTCCAACAGCTCCATGTCCTTTTTGTACTGAGGGCTCCAGAGCTAGACATGGCACTTTAGGTGAGGTCTCACCAGAAGAGAGTAGGGGGACAGAATCATCTCCCTCAATCTGCTGGTCACACTTTTTTTGATGGAGCCTAGGATGGAGTTGGCCTTCTGGGCAGCAGATGCACATTGGTGGCTCATGTCCAGCTTCTCATCTACTAGTACCCTGAAGTCCTTTTCCTCAGGACTGCTCTCTATCACATCATCCCCCAGACTGTACTGATAATGAGGATCGCCCCTGCCCAGAAGCAGGACTCTGCACATGTCCTTGTTGAACATTATGAGGTTCACCTGGGCTCAGTTCTCCAGCTTGTCCAGGTCCCTCTGGATGGCATCCCATCCCTCTGGCACATTAACCTCACCACTCAGCTTGGTGTAATCAGAAAACTTGCTGAGGGCGCACTCAACCCTGCTGTCAATATAATTAATGAAGATATTAAACAGCACTGGTCCCAGTACATACCCTTGAGGTACACTACTTGTCACTGTCTTCCACCTGGACATTGAGTCATTGACCATTCCTCTCTGGATGCGACCATCCAGCCAATGCCTTATCCACTGAACAGTCCACCCATCAAATCCATAGTTCTTCAACATAGAGAGAAGAATGTTGTGGGAGATCATGTCAAAGGTCTTGCAGAAATACAGATAGATGACATCCATAGCTCTTCCCTTGTCTACTGATGTAGTCACTCCAGTGTAGAAAGCCACTGGGTTGGTCAGGCAGGACTTGTCCTTGGTAAAGCCATGCTGGCTATCTTGAATCATCTTCTTGTCCTCCATGTGCCTCAGTGTAGCTTCTAGAAGGATCTGTTTCATTATCTTCCCAGGCACGGAGATGAAACTGACAGGTTGATAGTTCCCGGGCGTTCTCTTTTCTACCCTTCTTAAATATGGGTGTGATGTTTCCCTTCTTCCGGTCACCAGGGACTTCATCTGACTGCCGTGACTTTTCAAATATCATGGTGAGTGACTTGGCAACTACATCAGCCAATTCCGTCAGGACTCTGGGATGCATCTGATCAGGTCCTATAGACATTTAGAAAGTTCTGGCCTCTAGAAATCCCTACAAAATTCTGCATAATGACAAATGTTGCAAACTTGGTCTTAGATTTTTGTTACTTTTCATATAATTCCAAATTCAGCTGGGAATGAGTTAGACATAATATAAGGAGAACATGGCTACTATTCTCATTTTAAGTTTATTCAAAAGAAAAGAGTCTCTGTGTTTATGTCTGCCTTGCTACAGGTAGCCACAACAGTGAGTAACACCTACTCCCCTAGCTACACAGTGAAGGTGAACAAGTAGGTATTTAAATGTAGGTATCTTAATCTGTGAGCTGGATCTCAAATGGATGCTTACAATGTTTCTGCTTTCAACATGAATGCAAGCTGCCAGGGTTCCTATAATCACTTACCTAGCTAAATAGGTAGGTCTGCACAATTTAAACATATTTTTCTCATTTTTAATGAACTGCATTAATACAAGTGATCATACAAGATAAAAGAAATGCTGAAAAATGTCATATATTTATGTTCTTGAAGTTTCTTCAGAGAACTCAATAGAATCATAGAATCATAGAATGGTTCAGGTTGAAAGGGACCTTAAAGATCATCTAGTCCTAGCCCCCTGCCATGGCCAGGAACACCTCCCACTAGACCAGATTGCCCAAAGCCCTGTCCGGCCTGGCCTTGAACACTCCAGGGAGGAGGCATCGACAACTTCTCTGGGCAACTTGTTCCACCACCCTCACAGTAAAGAATTTCTTCCTAATATCTAGTTTAAAACTACCCTCTTCCAGTTTAAAACCATTCCCCCTTCTTCTATCACTACCTGCCCTTGTAAAAAGTCCTTCCCCAGCTTTCCTCTAGGACCCCTTCAAGAACTGAAAGACTGCAATAAGGTCACCCCACAGCCTTCTCTTCTTCAGGCTGAACAGCCCCAACTTTTTCAGCCAGTCCTCAGAGGGAAGGTGCTCCAGCCCTGTGATAATCTTTGTGGCCCTCCTCTGGTCCCGCTTCAAGAGCTCCATGTCCTTCTTATGTTGGGAGCCCCAGAACTGGACACAGTACTCCAGGTGAGGTCTCTATCTGGTTGTTCTTGTGGGGGAGATTGGGGAAGTTCAGCCGTTCTTTTTTTTTTATAATTAGCTTGAAAACATTTTCAAATAGAAGAGAATTTTTTGTCTTGTTGCTATTTTGGTAGAGGGTAGACTGAGTTGGTGAATGTTGTGAGTATATGGGGATGTCTCAATTTAGCATATACAAGTTGCTTACTAATTCTAAGTTTCAGTGCATGGTACTTTAACTGCAAACTTTGCAAAACATCTATTCCAGTTGTTTTTGTTTGTTGATATTGCAGTATAGAAGGTAAGTTGTGTTTCAGCATGCTGTTCATGAAAAAAATACAGAAATAGCACTTTCTTAACAAGAGAGAATGACGTGATTAAACAGTTTCAGACAACATTCCAGATGCTACTTAAAACTGCTGTAGCTACTCATCTCAGTCACAACAGAAGTCCTTGCCCTCTGTGTACAGATCTATATAGGATATTTCTGAAGAAGAGCCTAATTTAACTAATTTTAACATCCATGCAATTTTAAAACAGTTGTTCCCAAGTTTTAGTAATAGTTTCCTTTTATCTTCTCTCCCCTAAATAGGGCTTTATGAAGAACATTTTAGCTGGATATTAAATTAAGTGATCTTATAAATATTTAATTTATAAGTAATAAGAATGCTGCTGAGTGTTAATTTAGCTACAATGTATTTTTAGATAAATATTGGAGGTTCTTTTGCTAGGTAGGCTCTTTCTTGTTAATGTTGCAGTCTGAACATCTTTTTTCACATCTGCAACTTCACAAATAGCCTTGAGTGACCTCAATTACTTGCATCATTTCTGACAAATAACAGTTCCTCACTACTCCGATGTCTCCATGATTACTCAGACAAGAGTATGTAGCTCTCCAAAAAAAATAATAACATGCTGGTTCAGGTGGTTTCCTAACGTCATGCTTTTATTAAGCATTCAGATGGTATCCTACGCTTTAATCTGCTTAAAGCCTAAGAACTCCTTTTCCATGAATCTACCATGGTACCTTTACACGGTAATTTCTATCACTACCAGATGCACACTTCCCTTCAAGAAAAAAAGTATTGACCTATATATCTTCAAAGATTATGTTAGTGAAGGATAAAATCCCCTTCTCTAACTAAGGTGTATATTAGCCAAGGGCAATGACAGTGATTCTTTGTGTTTCAGGAAATGCAAGATTAGGATATTCATACAGGTTTCACTGTCTCTGATTTCCTATAAGAAAAGAGTTTCTATGACTTCAGACTGCAAAGACAGCTTTGATATAAACACATTTTGAACTTTCACAGGCTCCAGATTCGGAGATATCACCCTATATGTGAATGCCCATCTCTTACCAGAATGTAGTTCAACTATAATGGTAAATTGCATTCCCATGTCTCAAAACAAGAAACAAATTATTGTACACTGCATGAGCAGAATTTAAATTAATGTATGAAAGGATACAAAAGCCCATTTTGTGCCTGCAGAAATGAAATCTCATCTTGAATGTGTTTTATTTACTATTGTTGTCCTTACATATTAGTTTAAGTTGTGCATATACTACCTCAGAATACAAGATAATTCCTGAACATGAAATGAGATACAGTCTTCAAGAAGGAGTTCAGAAACTAATTTATGAAGAATAAAAGTACTTTAAATAACAAATATGATAATGCAACAGGAAATAATTATGGTAATTTTTTTAATCAGACAAGTGGATTTTAAATAATATTTTATATGATTTTTTTTCTGCTCTGTTTTTCACTTCCAGTGCCATGCCTCTATTGAAAAATCAGACATTTCCTTACTTACGGAAGGGGTTTTATTCTAGTACAACACAATGCAATTTAAGGAAAAACACAAAATATGAATCTTAATTGTGTTTAATTCTATTCATAACACTGTATCTATTGCTGAGTTTTGTTGCCTGTTGGACACAAAACAACAGTGTCCTCACTTTAAACACTTGACTGGGCAGTGTATGACCTGAAGTTGGTTTTATGTGTGTGAGTGGGAATAAAAGATGTCTGTCTTCTAAAGAATGTCACATACTCTTTCCTGTGTAACGCAATGTTTGCCCTTGACAGCATATAAACTAACCCTGACTCACCTAACTTTCTACACCCTTTCTAATTAATTGCTCCCACAGAAATGTTTCATTTGTGCAAAGCATCAGCATAACTTTGCAAGCTATAGAGATTAATAAAATTAGAAAAACACTGAGATATCTTTATCTTCAGATTATTCAGAAAAAAATATGAACGTTGTCAGGCAAAGAATTTTATTGGTTTTTAATTTTTTTTAGGATCAGAAATAAAGGCCAACTAGAGAGAGGCAGGTAGTGTAAAAGAATTTTGTCAGCTCTCCTTTTAAAATACATAAATAAATATTATTTTATATTTAACACTTGGGCAGACTTCATTGCATCATTTTCTTTCCTCACTATAAAGTAGCTGGAATGTCTGGTACATTTAGAATGGATACAATTTCTTATTTCTTGAGCAAGTATGGCAATATCACTTTGTGGACTGTAGGAGCAACGTCACTTTAATGTGTAATGGTATGACAGAAAATTAATAGAAATGGTGGCTATGAATATGTGCTTTAAAACTGCTAAATATAACCTTATATCTTATTGACCTGAAAGACAGTTATTGTATAGTCTCAATGGTCAATATTATGAAGAAACTATCTAGGAACAATCCATAAGTCATTTATGTCAATCTTAACAGTTCTTTTCCTCCCCTAATCCTGGCATGCATCTTTGCCTTCAGCCTCCCTGTAATATTCCTTTGGAAAAATGTCAACAACCTAATTACTACAACCATTCATAATATAGTCAAAATGCATTGTTTTTTAAAGTGCTTCATAACCAGGCCTCAAAAGTAAATCAAGTTATTTTCTGAAAGAAAGAATGGTCCAGAAATCCTAACTTAATTCTCTGTTAAAGGTTTGCACAGGTGATAATTCTCATGTGGATGTTACTGAGAGAGACAGACATGAGGCAGCTCCACTCCACATAAAGTGACATTTTGCTTTAACTTATATGCTAAGTAAGAATTTGCAGTTGGGCTCAGCCACAGAGATTCAAAATTCTTAATATGGAGCTGGGTTCAGAAAACAGTTCAGTTGTGTTCATCTGAATGATGAACTACTAATGTAGTACTACTAATCTACTGTAAGTAGATTAGGTGATGTCAAAACCAGGAATAGGATTGGTTCTACCAGGTTTCCATTAAAAAGCTGAAGCAGATTTTAAAAAGTGATAACAGAAAATTACAATTATGTCTTACTATCTTGCATTATTATATTGGGGAAGGCTGCTTAGACATCGTAAATTTAAGTCTAATCAGCATAATAACAGTCTTCCATTCAGAATAAGTATAGCACCACCTGAAACCTACTAGGAAATAATTAGCTGAAATATCAGGTCACAGACTGGGCTGGTGGAAGTGTAGAATTAGTTCTAAGATTTCTAATAACTAATGTGAACATGAAGCACTGGTTGTGCTTCTTTTTGTGTGAATGGCAAGAGCACAAAGAGCAGCAGAGGTTAGAAAGCAGAGCTACAGGTTATGTGAGCAGAGAAAGACACAAAGGATTCGTGGAATAATAAAACTCAAATTCTAGTGTTCAATTTTTACTATTTTTAAAATGAGTTTATGTACATTTAAATTTTCACTAATAACTATGGTTTCATAATTTCTTAAACATGTTAGTTTTGTCCTTCTTCCTTTTTAGTTTTCTTTGCTTTTTCTTATGTAGTATATTCATGAAACCAGAGTTTTACACCAGCTGCACCGATAAATCTGTAATAGCAATGACTCTACACATAGTGAATACAGATGTAGAATAAAAATGGTAAATAATTATAACG
This sequence comes from Mesitornis unicolor, assembly GCF_000695765.1. Lineage (NCBI taxonomy): Eukaryota > Metazoa > Chordata > Aves > Mesitornithiformes > Mesitornithidae > Mesitornis > Mesitornis unicolor. Next base: position 11,048 of record NW_010191533.1, read on the forward strand.
TTTAAGAGTAGATTACAAATCATAATATGCTTAGAAGTCATATACACTTAAAAGTTGAAGACTGGCAAAAAAGATTATTATTTTAACTTTCTTTTCTTTACTAGATGTCAGAAATACCAATTTTAAATTTGTATCCATTGTTTTATAGGCAGAATTTAATATGGAATAATCAGTCCAAATTCTGGTTCTACAGACTTGTCTGACAAAAGTTCACCCTATTTCCTTCTTAGAAAATTTTGAATTAAAAATATAATTAGTATTACAAGAGACTTCTGTCTCTCGACAAAAATACAGAGCCATAAAAAGTAGTAAGAAGGCTTAGTAGAAAGAAGGGTGGAAGCAAGAACAAGCAGACTGGGAGAAACACAAAGAATTTATCCGAGCAGCCAGGGACCATGTTAGGAAAGCTAAGGCCCTGATGGAATTAAATCTGGCCAGGGACATCATAGGGAACAAGAAAAGCTTCTATAAGTATGTCAGTGATAAAAGGAAGAGTAGGAAAAATGTGAGCCCTCTCCATAAGGAAGCAGGAGACCTGGTTACCTGGGATATGGAGGAGGCTGATTTACTCAATTACTTTTTTGCCTCAGTCTTCATGGGCAAGTGCTCAAGCCATGCTGGCCAAGAACCTCCTCTGTAAGAGAAGTGCAGGTTCAGGATCATTTAATGAAGTTGAAAGTGCACAAGTCCATGGGTCCTGATGAGATGCATCTGTGGGTCCTGAGGGAACTGGCAGATGCAGCTGCTAAGCCACTATCCATCATATTTGAGAAGTCATGGCAGTCAAGTGAATTTCCCACTGACAGGAGAAAGGGAAACGTAACTCCCATTTTTAAAAAGGGAAAAAAAGAAGACATGGGGAACTACAGGCCAGTCAATCTCACTTCTGTGTCTGGCAAGATCATGAAACAGGTTCCCCTGGAAACTATGCTAAAGCACATGGAAAATAAAGAGGTGATTGGTGACAGCCAGCATGGCTTCACTATGGGCAAATTGTGCCTGACAATTTTGATGGCCTTCTATGATAAATTTACAGCATTGGTGGATAAGGGAAGAGTAGCTGATGTCCTCTACCTGGACTCGTGCAAAGCATTTGACATTGTCCTCCAAGACATCTTTGTCTCTAAATTGGAGATGAATAGACCAGATGGATGAACCACACATTGAATAAGGGATTGGCTAGATGGTGGCACTCAGATAGTTGCAATCAATGACTTGAGAGCCAAGTGGAGACCAGTGAAAAATGGTGTTCCTCAGGGGTTGCCTTTGAGACCAACACTGTTTAACATCTTTATTGGCAAAGTTGGCAGTAGGATTGAGTGCACCCTCAGCAAGTTTGCTGATGACACAAAGCTGTGTGAAGTGCTGGAGGGAAGGGATGCCATCCAAAGGGTCCTTTTTTTTTTTTGTATGTCTCTATCTTTTGATAAGGGAGCCCGTTGCCAGCCCTTCTAGGGTAGAGTGCCAGAGCATGACCTGGCACAGTACAAGGCATCCAAAGTCAGCCTGCAGATTGCCCCTTGGGTAGCCAAATAGCGAGAAGGGGGACTGGTGTCTACAGACAGCCTTTCAGGCTCCCATCAGCATTTATATAAAACATGGCATTTCTCTAAATTCTACTAATAAAAGCATTCTTTTGTCATATGGAATAAATTTCCAGGATCAAAATATGCTATCCAGTGATGACACTTCAAAATCTTTTATTCAAGATAAAACAGCAAGCAATGTTCAGCATTAAGTAAGACAGATGGGCTTACCTTGATCTTTTAAACTTGCATTTGAAAAAAGCAGTTATTGATTCTTGCAGAAAAATAATTTCAGCCTCACTACACAAAATAATTTCAAGTTAATCACTCTTTTTATTGTAAAAGGAATGTAGGTTCTGAAAATCAAATATTGTCTCCTTATTGTGCTTAAAGCCATCACAAGCAAATTCAAAGATATGAGCACATATTTTAATATGGTATATGAATGCTGATATTTCGCTGTGTTTCTGAAGTTAGTGCAGAGCTTTCTTCTTTTAGAACTCCTTATATCATGTTCATCCAAAATGGGATAGGTAACAAAAGTACCAAAATTTAAGGATCTGTTACAATATGTGTTTAATTTCAATCCTATATATATCCACAGACATATTATACTAACTTTTTCCTGTATCAACTTTGTTCTCATGTAGCTCTTAATTCACACTTTCATGAAAAGGACTAAAAAAAAAGATAACTGTGGGACAGCTTTTGATGTATTGGGATTTCACTGATTATTTCACTGATGTTTCTTGAACCTACAGTTTTTCAAATACAGAAAAAAGAAGGCAACTGGGCTAGTCTATGACAATAGCGAATAAAAGGAGTGCAAGTCTCCAGTGAAGAGAATACAATGTAAACTGAGAAAAGTCCACAGGAAGAAAGTATTATTATGTGGCTTCTATAAAAAAGGAACTAGAAATAGGAACAAGAAACTGTCTTGCACATTTTCAAGAGAGTGAAGATCTTACTAGAGAATATATAAGTGTGAAGGTAGTGCACTGACATGAAATTTGTGAGTAGATCAATGTATTACATTACGGCACCAGTATTTTCCCCTCCACCTGGAATGTTAACTTAAGTCATCCTGGATAGGTTTGCCTCGCTTCATGAAAAGAAAGCTTTGGGCTATGCAATAAATGGTAAAACAGATTAAGACAGTGAACTGTAATACAATTTAAAAGCCAGTGTAAGACTCAATAAGTATATGGAAACATGATTTGTGAAGCAACAATTGAAACTATACATTTATATTCTGACATTTAGTTAAACTTATTAATTTTATTTAAATCAAGCTTATATACTCATTAGCGAGCTGAATCTATGAGAAAACATTTAGCCCATAACAGTTTTCAAAAGAAATTATTGTCATACTGACAATATGATCAGTTTCTAAATCTACATTAGTTGTCTTATTATAAATTTCTTCAACACCAGATCAGCACATTCTTCTTTAAAATAAATATTTCTTTACTAGCAGAATAGTAAGGTTCTAGCCTGATATAAAAATTAGTTAGGACATCGCAGAAGCTTCCCTGCCTGTTATTGTGTCTATCACGAGTAAGCAAATGACACATTTGTTGAAAGAACACTAAGCAAAACAACTAAACTATAGACATAAATTCAACAGACTGACAGGTGGACTGCCTGAATGAAGTGAAAGTTAAAACATATTAACTGAAAAGAGTTATTCCTGATAAATTATGTATTTCTTGACTCAGAACCTATTTACTGAAGTTAAGGTTTTGTAAGTGTATGATCAAGATTCAGCAAAATAAGTAAAACAACAGAAAAAAGGAACAGGAGAATGTAATGACCAAAATGTTGGGTTTTTTAACATATTTTTAATTACATTATTGTAACACTTGAAATGAATATTACCTTTCAAAAACTTAAATATATTTGAGTTCAGGATATTGCAAGCATGCAGTTCATAGTATTTGGGGAGTGACTATGTGGGATAATATTTACTTTATTCAATTTTTTTGAGGGGGCAACTTGTTTTGAACACATCAGCACAAAACAAATTCTCATCTATAGCCTTTTCCCTAGTTTTATCCCACTTTTTCCCCTATTTTTTTAAAGTAGTTTTTTCTTTATGCTCTAATCATACATATGTCTTTAAATTAGTTAGGATTTAAAGTTGTCTGTTTCTTTGTGGGCACAGTTACAAGGTGTGCTTTTATGGAGACAAACTGCAGTCCCAAAGAATGCCATGAAACTATAAAATTATGTGACACTGCATTAGAGTTACACCTCCTGCTCTCGTCCTTCCATCACACCACAGAGCTCTAAGCAGCGCAGACAATTCACACAGTATTAGACTTCAGTAACTCCTTCAGTTATTTTGTCCACCATTTTTTTAAATTTGTGTAGGTTAGGACTGAGGTAGTCTTCTTAGTTAAGTGGTCCTCTAAGATCCAGAGGAGCATTCTAGTCACATCCTAGTCCCACAGTAGGTCAAGACACAAGCTCATCTCAGATCTACCCTTTTTTTTTCTATTCTCAGTCACACACTTTCATCTCTGTCAGTAGTAAATCCACATGTGTGAGTTGAAAGGAAGCAGCAAAATGGCAAGTTCATGTTAGCAGGCTATCTTCTGAAACTTAGGACATGTTTTCTAGTTGCTCTAGATATACACAAAAATCTCTAATCAGAAGGAAAATCTAAGCTCAATAACAATTGCAGACATGAATCAGAAACTCTCTGTTTGGATACCCATGCAAATCAGTTAATGATATCAGACTGACCCTCCATATCTACAGACAGCTAGAGAGAATTTGTTCTAAGGGACTTTTTCTTTTATTAAGCAATTGTAAATAAGTTAGGAAGTTGCATTTGTCAATCAAGAGAAAAAAGATCTTTAAAAGTGAAAGCAAATACCTGTGTGACTAGAGACCTCTGTTCTAGGTATCTCTCAATTAGTGCTGAACAAGGTAGTTTAACTTCCTGAAGGCTTTACACATCACAACACCAAAGCACTGGACCAATAGCTGCTTAAAGGCAATACCAAATAGTCTAGGTTCAGAAACTTCCATTTACAGGATTTATTCTTATAGCTGAACAACATCAATGTATAGGCATTTCCAATTACTCCCAGGCAATTCAGAGAATGTTAATAAAATACTGAATATCATAAAATAAATGAACTCCAAAGAGCTGTCCAGACAAGATCAGGCAGGATCAGAAATTACAGAATACAGTAGTGAAGTGTGTAGCGCAGTGGCAAAAACTGGCATGATTTCCTAAGATGCCAATGTCTTAAAGTTTCAACAGAGTGTCAACAAAATAGACATGTTTTTTCAGGATTTGTTGTTTAAGTAAAATGTTTTGTACTAGTCCAAGCAAATTTCACACTCTCAATTTTATGTATATTTTGGTGGGGAAAAATTTGCTACTATTATAGTCCGTTGACATTCATTGGGAAAGTTCATAACCATATCCTGATTAAACCATACTTGATTCCAGTTTTTCTACTTTTCAGACACTTGTTTCCACATTTTTTTCAAATTCAATTATGATATAAGACTTAAATAAATTCCAGGAGATAATAGATACATTAAGACTGGATTTGACAAAGTATCTACCATGTAGTTAGGCTGTGCATGAAGCTAGTTAAATTAATAGCTTATAACAGAAAAAAAATGTCCCTTTTCAGTTAGTTAAAGGACTTTTGATTGAAGTGAGTCAGTGGACCATGTGTTCAATTTTCACTTTTTAACTGGATTCTGTCAAATAATAGCTAATAAGTAATTGTTCGAGTTTCTTATCTTTTTTAATTCCTGCAGGAAATAAATATGTTATTTGGATGTATCTTCTTTAAAACCTGCATCTTTATCAAAATAATTGGTCTTACTTATTTTCCCATTAAAAATAGTATCATTGATCCTATAGGGGTTATTTTTACTATTATAGCAGCTATAATACTGATCTAGTAGAATAACAACACCCAAATGTTATGAAAATGGGGAGAATAAATCCGGTCTTGTGAGGCCAGCACTGAATATGCGACATGAAGCAAGTCGGGAAACAAATAGTAATCGTTTATTTGCAGCAACATTTACAGGTTCTTTTGGATTGCCGGTGATAAATTGAAAAGCTACAGGTACACTGAAGGTTGTATAACTAATATCAAACCCAAGAATACACTCAGGGAATATGAACCTAAGGAAAAAATATAAAATACACTCAGGGAATATGAAGGTAAATAATCTCACCCACAAGGTGACCCGAGTGGTGGGGGTGGAGAGGAAGCGAATTCGTCAATCCATTCAGTCATCGGTATGGTTTCGATTTCATCTTGTCTCACAGGTAAGGGCTCCCATGTAAGTTACCTTTGCCAGAATTCCGACCCAGGAGGAAGGTTCTCCTCACTCCATGGCTGGAGAAGTAACTCCCCCTTTCTAGTGTGAATCTTAGGGTTTTTATTCCCTGATGTACCTGACAGCAGACAGCAGTGTGCCTGAGTGGATGAGACCACCTGAGGTGTTTGTCTTTAGCAGTGTTTCTCCTTATCTTTAGTTATTCTTGGGTGATGTTCCCTTCTGTATGCTCTATCATTTGCATATGTTTGTATTGTCATGGTCCCTTGGAACCAGACAGAAATCCTCCAGCTTACCTTTGTTTTACTTTTAGGCAATTCAATAGTGGTTTGATTTGGACTCGGGGCATATTATTTGTTGAGGATTTCAAGGCTTAGCTCAGGTTTTGGTTCTTTGAATGATGCAACACTGCCCTGTTTAGTTTCGTGCTTACCAGACAACTCAGGGCTGAGCTATATACACAGTTCCCCATGGGTCGCCTCTGCAGAGACAGGGCCTCAAGGCAATCTAAGGCTGAGTTGCTCCTGCAACCCCCCACGAGTCGCCTGGTGCACTGGATATCACCAAAACCTGTTTAAACTATGAGCCAGACAGATCCTTACACCAACATAGTAATTTTTTGCAACAAATTCTTTCTGTGAATTAATTAAAAACAACTAAAGCAATAAGCATACACTCACTGACAACATGAGAGATGTCATGCATCTTCAGTAAGGCTTTTGAATTTGGAACATGACATTCATATAATTAAAAAAAAGGAAACATCATGCCAGTGAAACTTTTTCAGGATGAATATAAAGTTAAACAAAACCCACAGTAACTCCACATCAAAAGAATAGTTACAGTTCACAATGAAAATGAAAGGAATATAAAGCATTTGTTTTTTTGAGGAGAAAAAATTCCGTTAATCTAGTTTCTCTTTGATATTTTCATTAACAACTTAGATCATAGAAGATGCAGTGTTCACATTAAATGCACAGATTAGAATTCTTCATTGTCCTGAGTCTACATTTAAATAGGAATCCTGTGTTCAGCATGGAGCATCATACTAATACATTAACTGTGGATTAATTTAAAGAGTGATCACAGGAAACATGAACAGAATAAAAAATTCTTAAATGCTTTTTAAGAAAGAATATATAATCAGTCATTGGTTAGAAAAGATTAATCAGATATATGATAAAGAACAAAAACCATATAAATATGTGCTAAAACAAAAAAATGATAAAAATCTGTTTTACATGTTAATGGCAAACTATCAGTTTAAACTATAACAAAGAAGATTTGGGTTATACATTAAGACATTTAAAAAATCATAGAGAAAATATTTTAGAGAAAGAATAAATTACCTGGAGAAGGAATGCTGTCCCTTACATTAGAGGTCTTCCAGAAAAATTAAAACAGAAGTCTGTCACAAATAAGATGAAAAGAGATGTAGGAAATGAGAATGTCAAAAATAGGAGGAGGTAGGAACATGTCTCTTTCTTTCTTTCAATCATATGACTAAATACGACTCCACTATAATCTTTTCATAGTGACAGTATGATTTAGATTTCTAGATTAAGTTTTGAGAGATATGACTGTAAATTCTTCTGTCTTACCAAATTCTTATGAAATCTGGGTAACTCACTTAGCCAATGTACCTAAATTGGAAGGTACAATGGAAGCCTAAATTGGAAGCCAATGTACCTGAACTGGCCCAGTCTGTAGACAGTTCAAAGAGAAATGCCTTTACAGATGATTAATATGGTTACATGAAACTAATAGAAATGAAAACAAGCCCCATCCTTTAGAATGCCGTTCATCTCTGTGTAACTTTCATGATTAAATATATATCCAAAGGAAAAAAAAGTTCATGTGTATATGTATTTTAAAGTTATAATGCATTGAAATGGCTGGTAAAAAATCTGCAATCATTGGAAAGATAAGGCAAGCTTATGTTAAAATGTCATCCCATTTTTGTGTGAAAGGTGTTGAAATATCAAAACAAACACTCAAAACACCAGATCAGTGGATGATTGAAATGGTTTTTATTTATTTGGCAATTCAAATAATCAAATTAATTGTCTTGTGAATACACTTGTGCATATTAGAAATGCAGGACTTTGTTCTACTTGGATTAGCCCACAGTAGACTTAAATACTATATAGGTAAGCTATAGAATATTATAAGTTAACAACATATTCTGCAGTTTCATGTTTAAGTAAAAGTTAGAGAATGGACAAGCTTCCCACTGATTTCCACACAGGGAAAACTTACTTCCTTGTTTGTTTGTTGTTTGTTTATTTGCTGTTTGCTTGTTTGTTTGTTCGTTCTTTTTGAGTAAGGAAAAGATAATTGTTATAGACCTTTGATAATAATCTTACAAAAGACATCTGATAACTCAAGAAAACTCTAAAAGAATACCACATAGTTATTTGTGAGTTATATGAGAAAAGCTGTCATTCATAACTGCAGTATTGCATGCAAATGATGGAACTGAGAGTAGTAGTACTTTGGTTATATTTGGATTGCTTTTGGGAAACAGTTTAACATGCAACTAAGGTAAGGTATGCAACAGAAATGAAGCTACATCCCTAGGCATTTTCTTTCAAAGAATTCTCAAAAGCATCATGACATGGGCTGTAATATTTATGACAATACAGATTATAGAATTATGGAGTTTGTTAAAACAGAACATTTTATATTCAAGTAGAGAGAAAAGAACGTGCAGCTATTTAAACAGACTTCAGGCCCTGAAAATAATTCTCCTATTCAGAAAACTCATTTTTTTCAGCTATGTTTAAAAACACAGAGCAAATATAATTGGAAATATAAATGGAGATTTGCCATTGTGAAGAACATTGAAACAGTACATAACTATACTACATCCTACAAAGATCCTGTTCAGCGTACCCAAGCTTTTCTATTCTGAATTTCTGCAAAAGCTTTTTTTCTCAGTAAAGCTTTTCTCAGTTTTATTATTAAAGAAAACAGTCGTCTATCATAATTTATATTTCTCTAGTTTTTTGTGCATAAGCTAAGATAAACTTGCAGGAGCAACCCTCTGTCTTTTAATAGTCCTTATATATGAAGAAGAATTCTGAATGTTTATGAACTTAATTTTTTTACTATAACTGCTACCCTCTTAAGCAATATCTGATAACTATGTAGTGTGATATCTATCCAGTGTTTTCTCTTTTTTTTTAATTGCAATAGTTCTACAATACAGCACAAATTATGTTAAAATTTTCTGAAATAACTTTATGCTTAAATAAAAATGTGTTTGTATCCATGTAAACCTCACAAGGAAAGAGCTCTAAGGTAAATTTATACTTCTGCTACCATTAATCAGACCCTTCAGAAGGAAACATTTAATTACTGTACTGTACAGTTCTCTTTGGGACCTATTTCTTTTGATCTTTTATAGCAGCCTCTTTCCATTCCAGTGCCCATTTCTATATCCTCCCTGGATTATTTTCCACATCAAAGCAGGCCTTTCTTGCCTCTGTAGACTTCCCAGTTTTGATCTTTCTACAGTCATCACGAGAGAGAGAAACAGTAGAAAAAGTAATACTAATTATACACTATGTCAACCTCTATTGTGTACAGTATGTTTACTAAGGCTTCACAGAAAACAATGTCATCTAAACTTCAAAAATTTTTGTTTATCAATTTTTTTCTGCCAAGAGAATTACTGGCAGAAGAAATAATAGATTACTCATCATGTATCTATCAATTTTTCTTCATATTTAACCAGTCACTGGTAATTGGTTTTGATTTGAGATGTCTCTGCCATGAGAAGGAATACAAACAGGTTTTCACATTTAATGCTTTAATAAATAGACTCAGCTCCTGCTTACTAGCTGACAAGTATGGAATTGTTGTAATTTTTTTTAGCCGATTAATTTTGATGGACTGTAATTTTAGAGAAATGGAACAATTAAAATATTTCAGATTTTTAGGG